>NC_134239.1:122140510-122383010 GCF_965152275.1 Natator depressus | reverse complement strand
CCCCTTTGTTCTCCTGCTTGGGACTTTTCCACTTTGCTTCCCTGCAGAGATGGAGAAAGTAACTTGCTCTTGGCTGCTAGTCATTAGGAGTTAATGGTCCAGTTGCTGGGTCTGCCATTCACATGTGTTAATTCCAGCCAGTTCTTAAGATACCTTCTTCCAACCAGGCCCTTTTGTCTATGGTACATCTACGCTGCAATAAAACATGGCAGCCATAGCTGTGGCTGGCCTGTGTCAGCTGACTTGGGCTCAGATTGTGGTGACTAAAAATTAAAGCAGACATTTGGGCTGGAACCTGGACCCAAATCCATGCGAGAGAGGGTGGTTCCAAACATATACACTAAAATTTTCAGCCCTGGAGCCTAAGCTCTATGAGCCTGAGTCTATTGATCTAAGCCAGAGGTGGGCCACATCAGGCCCGTGGGACCGTCCTGCTTGGCCCTTGAGCACCCGGCCGGGGAGGATAGACCCTGGCCCCTCCCCCGCTGTCCCCCCCTCTCCCACAGTTACACTGCCGCGCTGGCAGCGTTCTGGCCTGCTGCTCCCATTGGGCAGCACGGCGGCGTGGCTGGCTCTGGCATGGTAAGGGGGCGGGGAGGTTGGATAAGGGGCAGGGGGTCCCGAGGGGAAGTCAGGGGACAGGGAGTGGTTGGATGGGCTGGAGATTGGGGGTGTGTGGAAAAGTTATCAGGGGACGGGGAGGTTGGATATGCGTAGGAGTCCCGGGGGGCCTGTCAGGGAGTGGGGGTGTGGATAAGGGTTATGGCAGTCACGGGACAGGGAGTGGGAGGAGGGGGGGGTTGGATAGGGGGTGGGGTTCTGGTGGGCGGCTAGGGGCCGGGGGGGGGGGGGGGAGTCCTGGGAGGGGGTAGTCAGGGGTCAAGGAGCAGGGGGGTTGGATAGGTTGGGTGTTCTGAGGGGGGGTAGGAATGGGAGGGGATGGATAGGGGGCGGGGGCCAGGATGTTTGAGGGAGGCACAGCCTTCCCTACCCAGCCCTTCATACAGTTGCGCAACCCGAACGCGGCCCTCGGGCCAAAAAGTTTGCCCACCCCGATCTAAACTCTGAGACTCAGTGCCACATATTTTTTTATTGCAGTGTAGATGTACCCTCTGTGACATCCAGCTGTATGTCCAGAGCAGAAATCAACCATACAGTAAGGGCTTGTCTACACTACTGAGCCTTTGCCAGTATAGCTATGCCAGCAGCGCCCCAGAAGCATTCTTCTGTTGACTCAGTTCAGTCTAAACCAGGAATTCTGCCAGCATAGCTATGTCAGCCTGCTGTGACTGATTCTTTTCCACACTCTTAACCAGCACCACTTTGTAGGGGAGGTGCAAGTACCACCACTCTGTGGGTAAACTGAGTCACCCATCCTGTCAATAAAAAGAATACCAAAACATTCCTGCGTTCTCCACAGCATTTTACAGACATTAGTATGTGTTATAAGCACATTGGAAGGTGTTATAGGTGGTTGTAAGCCAGAGATATGAGCAAATGATTGAGCTGCTGGCTAGACAATTTATAGCGGTCATTTATTAAAACATGTACTAATTGTAGACAGCCTATAAATGGAATCAATAAAATGTGCCCACAATAAGATATGCATGAAATCCAAAGCAGGTTGAAGAATGAACTATGATCACTGAAATGGGGGGGAAAAAAAGGGAAGAACTGTATATTAGTCTTTTATCTATTAATCCAATTAATAGTCAGTAGAACTGGAGTGGTAGCCAAAGGACTCAAATCTCCCATTATCCAATTTATAATGCTCATCTCCACACACAGTTAAATCCCTATGACTGCAAATACAGCTTCTTTAGCCATAAAACCAGCTTAAAGAAATTTAAGAAATATTTTAATGCTGAACAGTACTATAAGCTTTTACTCACTCCGTTTAGCTGTGGTCTTTTCCTGAGAGCGCACTTCATTTGTCTCGTCCAGCTTAGGAAGTCCCCTGTCTTTCGATAACTGGACATTGACATCTGCCAGTCCAAACTGTCTGCTCCTTTCAAATTGCTTGTATCTGTTCTCCTTTTGAATCAGAGACTTCCTGCGTGCAACTTTTGTTCTAAGCGTTTCTGTGCTCAGATCCTTTCTATATCGATTGGCAAACTGGGATGTAGCAGCCATCTTAACTATCCTAGAACAAGTTTATAAGGAATTAGGAAATAAGACAAATGATCAAGTTCTGTTACAAGTTTATTGTAATTTTACATTAAAGCATTTTAAAATACCCACTGAAAGCTTCCAAGTATCTAATTTTTGTTAGAATTTCAGTAATGGCTCTTCACTACAGCCATATGCATCAGACATTAAAAATACTTCTAACCAATAGATCCTAAGCCACTGGCATCCTACTGTTCTGGTAGGGTAGGCTTTTGCCACCGGACTGGTACCTGCCTGGCTACCCTTACTGGGTGGCATCCTATACAACCACACCCATTCACACTAAGGAATCATACAAGTGAACCAAAACACTGTAGAAGCTACTTAGAAGCCATAAGAAGAAAAAAGAAAAGGAGTACTTGTGGCACCTTAGAGACTAACCAGTTTATTTGAGCATGAGCTTTCGTGAGCTACAGCTCACTTCATCTATGCATCCGATGAAGTGAGCTGTAGCTCACGAAAGCTCATGCTCAAATAAACTGGTTAGTCTCTAAGGTGCCACAAGTACTCCTTTTCTTTTTTCTTTTTACGAATACAGACTAACACGGCTGTTACTCTGAAACCTGTTAGAAGCCATAAGGTCATTGACAATTTAGATTATGAACTTGTTGGGGCAGGGACCTTGTGTGTTGTGAGAGTTCCTAGCACAGTGGGGCCACGACAGTTGATTGGGGCCCATAAATGCTACTGCAATACAACTAACTAACTAGCTAACTACCATCTCTGTAGAGAGACAAAGTGGGTGAGGTAATATCTTTTATTTGACCAGCTTCTGCTGGAGAAAGAGACAAACTTTGGAGCTACAGAGATCTTCAGGTCTGGAAAAGGTAATCAGAGCGTCACGGCTAAATACAAGGGCAAACTGTTTAGCATAAGGGGTAAACATGTTCCAGGAGACCTTTAAGATGAAGCAGGCAACTCACATCTCTGCAGTTACAGAACAAAGGATAGTTAGACCGGGCCTAGGCTGGAGGATTAGGTCGGTTTAACTACGACCCGTCAGAACCGCTCCCCGGCTCTGCAACGCTGGAGGTAGTGGTCGGTAACCCGGGTCACCTCCCTTCTTGCAGGGTAGCTCCACGCCCCCCCCCCCAGGTGCTGGAGGCCCCCCCCCGGGCGTTAACGGCTTCGCTCCGCGCTGGATTTTGCGCCCCCCTCCCAGGAGACGCTCCTCTGCAGTGAGGCCCGGGGGCGGCGGGGGGGGGGCGGGGGGGGGCACTGCCAGGGAACAGAGCCCGTCCCGCGCCGCCGCTGCGGCCGTGGGGCAGGGGCCGCCCGCCGGGACTGTCAGCAGGGGCAGGGCCCATGGGAGGGGGGGGCTGGCTCGCGCCCTGGAGGCGGCAGGGCTGCAGCCGCGCCGCGCCACGCCGCCACCCCCCCGCCCTTCATACCTGTGCCGGGCCCAGAGAGAGACCCCAAGTCCGCAGCGCGGGCACGACCCGGCGGCGCGCGGATCAACCTCCCCTTCCGCGGGCCCCGGCTCAATTCAAACCTCACCCCGCACACCTCATTGGCGGAGCCCCGCCCGCCGGCGGCCGCTCATTGGCCTCACCGAGCCTCCCGGCGGCCGCTCATTGGACACCGCGAGCTCTGTGCCTGCCGCTCACTGGCTGTCGTGAGCCTCGCCCCCTGGGGCGGTCATTGGTTAGCGGGCGCGTTCCCGCCGCAGAAGCCCTTGTTGGGGGAGGCGGGGAGCTGCCTCTGATTGGTCGCGCCGCGGGGCCGTGGGGAGGGGGAATGGTCTGTGTGAGCAGCGCCCCCTGACGCCGCTGCCGGGAGCTGTGAGGCGGTGCCTCAGTCTTGGCCCGAGGGGCACTGCCGGGGCGGGGCGGTGTCAGGTGGCTGTGGTGTGCCCAGGGGGCGCTAGCGAGCTGCTGGACCACCGGTGTTCCTGCCACCAGCCCCCACTCTCTGCACCCATAGGGGCCTCCTGCCGCCAGGCACTGTAATGTCCGGTGACTGGATGGGCTTTGCCGCTGGGCACTACCTGGCCGTGCCACCCCCACGCAGCCTTGGCCACCGCCGGGCACTGGACGGCCGTGCCGTCCCCGC
The DNA here is from genome assembly GCF_965152275.1 of Natator depressus. Lineage (NCBI taxonomy): Eukaryota > Metazoa > Chordata > Testudines > Cheloniidae > Natator > Natator depressus. The sequence goes on along the minus strand of NC_134239.1, from coordinate 122,378,789 downwards.
GGGGCCTTGGCCACTGGTGACTATAGGGTCACCAGTTGCGCTGCACTGTTTCTGCTCACAGCAATCTTGTGTGTAGAATTTGGGGAGAAGCGGATGTCATGGCCTTGGAACTGCAGGGCTGGCCTGCACCTTGCACAGGGTTTGAGGTTAGATTCTCTCACCCCCAAACTCCATATTGCTCTGCATGATCTGTTTATAAAAGTTTTGTGGAGGGGAAGAGTGAATTTTTGCCTGAAATCACTAGTGTCCCCTTTAAGAACAATAGAGGATCCAAAGGGTAGGTGTGAATTGGGCGACAGTGCAGAAAGCAATAAGCTCTTCGGGGCAGGGACTATCTTTTTGTGCTAGGTGCTGTACACACAGAACAATGGGGTCCTGGTCCATGATTAGGGTCCTAGATTAATCAGCAATACAAATAATAAAAAAACAACAGACAGGAAACAGATCTTTAAGACCCTCAATTCTGCTCCCATTCAGCACTAGGGCAACAATATATACTGTAGTTGGGCTTAGTTTTGTAAACAAGGCAAAGGTAAAAAGAAAAGGAGTACTTGTGGCACCTTAGAGACTAACCAATTTATATGAGCATAAATACAGACTAACACGGCTGCTACTCTAAAAGGCAAAGGTAGGATTTTCAGAAGTGGTCAGCGCTGACCTAACTCTGCTGAGCTCTTTTAAAAATCCCACCCATATCATGTTATGTGTTCTCCACTTTTCTAATATGTCCCTCCACACACATACTCCAGGCCTGGTCGCCTTTTTTTTTCCCGGTAACCATATCCGGAAGAAACTGATGTTCAATTGTGAAAAGGTGGTTTGTGTTTAATATGATTCTTACATATGGAAAATGTTATCAACAAAAGAAAAGTGAGCCTTGCAACATTCAAAGATAAAAGTAGCCGTTCAAAAATCAGCCACATGGTGGCATCACCATTGAAAAAACAATATTGGCAAATACTGTAGAATATTGCTAAGTTTAAGACACATTAATAAGCATAGAAACATAGGCATCTTTTGCAGGCAGTGTAAGGATGTTCCTTTTAGCATCTCAATCCAGCATGCCATCAGGGATCAGTGAATGGGAACAGCAATACACAGATTAGACACTAATTACTGTGTTGAGCCACAGAGCTGCCTCCCATAGAAGAAGTTATATGGCATAATGTAAGGTTGTTTCTACTTACCTCACAATGTAACAACTGAAGAAGTTTCAACCTATTTGTCTGACTGCATAGACTACTATTGATTAAAGCAGTGGTTCTCAAACTTTTTTTTTGGCGGACCACTTGAAAATTGCTGCGGGTCTCGGTGGACTACTTAATGATCTTCCCAAATGTTGTTTGTACCGTTAGCTAACTATTGTAAAGTGCTTTGGATAAAATCGCTATATTAAAAAAACCTTAATAATTAATGTTTTTTTGTTCTACAAATAAAAGCACACAACTCATATTTTAATATCAGTAGTCTTACATTTCTAATGTAATGGATGTGCCCTCTTTACCCTGCCACGGCAGCCCCCAAGCTGGGGCTGGGAAGGAGGGGGGGTCTCTCCCCGGCAGATGCAGCTCTGGAGCTGGGGAAAGTCACCTCTTTCTCTGGCAGCCGCAGCCCTGTACGTTCCAAATTCCCCCCACCCCCTCTTCTCACCCCACTGCCTCCTTCCACCTACCTACTATTCCCGCAAGGCCACTACCTCACCTTACATGAGTGTCTTCTCCAGGATCCAGGCACCTAATTAGTGGAGGCACACTAATTAGGTGGGTGGCCCTTCATTCTCTCATGTGAGGCTGACCAGGTATGCACCTTAGAGGGAACTATCTGTGACCACCTGAATGGAGCTCGCAGTCCAGTGGTGGTCCACAGATCACAGTTTGAAAATCTCTGGATTACAGCAAAGGCCTGAGAACTAAGAAAATCCTGGCTATAATCAGAAGAGCTACTGACTCACTATGACAGGTTTCAGAGTAGCCGCCGTGTTCGTCTGTATTCGCAAAAAGAAAAGGAGTACTTGTGGCACCTTAGAGACTAACAAATTTATTTGAGCATAAGCTTTTGTGAGCTACAGCTCACTTCATTGGATGCATTCACTGTATTTTCCACTGAAAATACACTTTTCCATTTTTCTTTTTGACTCACTATGTAACACAAACCAAGTTACTTTGGCCCTGTCCACCCTTGGATAGGCAATCACATGGCCAGATTCTCAGCTGATGGAACTTTAAATCATGATTTGAGGACTTCAATGGCTCAGACATAGGTGAGAGGTTTATTGCAGGAATGGGTGGATGCGATTCTGTGCCCTGCATTGTGCAGGAGGCCAGACTAGATGATCGTAATGGTCCTTTCTGACCTTAATATCTATGAATCTATGAAATTGGTGTCGCTCTGGTTAAATCAATGGAGTTATGCTAATTTGCACTAGCGGAGGATCTGGTCCACAGAGTGCAATCCTGCAAGGTCCTGAGCGTCTCAGCATCCTTACTTCCCATTCGGTGGAAGTTGAAGGACTCAGCACCTCACATAAGGTGCTCAGCATGTTTCAATATCATATGTTGGTGTGACGTTATTGACATAATCTGGGACCGTATAGATCATTGTTGCAACCAAGGTCCTGCAGTGGCACCAAATCTTGTATAAAGGCGGTCAAATAAGGTGTCTAAGACAAGGTTATGGTTTGCTGGTTATGATTATGCTGTCTATATGTGGGTATCATTTTTGAAGTTAAAGTTATTAATATTGGCTCTATACTGTCTGTATTTCAAACTTATGCTATGCTTCTGGGTGACACCCCAGACAAGCTGGTGTCAGCTCTGCCTAGCCTGCTTGATGACCTATTGAGGACCATCAGTTGTACAATTTACCCATTGAGAGAAGGCAGATACACCTAGTGACTCAACAAAGTATGCAGGGACTTGCCCATGTGACTCCAAACTCCATTTTGCTGTAATTTTCCACAGTAAGAACAAAGACTGGAAAAGACTATAAAAGGCTGATGCCTCATCTCCATCTTGTCTTCAGTCCTGCTTCATACCTCTGGAGGAACTTTGCTAAGCTGAAGGTTTGAACTAGGGACTGAAAGACCCATCCCAGCTGTGGATGTACTCCAGAGACTTGATTTGAACCTGCAGTTTATTCCATCACTGCTACAAGCCTGAACCAAGAACTTTGCCATTACTGTATGTAATTGATTCCATTTAACCAATTCTTGCTCTCATCTATATCTTTTTGGGCAACGGCGTGATTTGTGGGTAAGATCTGATTTGTATATTGACCTGGGTCTGGGGCTTGGTCCTTTGGAATTGAGAGAACCTCTTTTCTTTTACTGGGGTTTTGGTTTCCATAACCATTTATCCCCTTAACAAGTGGCACTGGTGGTGATACTGGGAAACTGGAGTGTCCAAGGGAATTTCTTGTGTGACTTGTGGTTAGCCAGTGGGGTAAAACCAAAGTCCTCTCTGTCTGGCTGGTTTGGTTTGCCTTAGAGGTGGAAAAACCCCAGCCTTGGGCTGTAACTGCCCTGCTTGAAGCAATTTATCCGGAATTTGTGGCACCTTAGAGACTAACCAATTTATTTGAGCATGAGCTTTCGTGAGCTACAGCTCACTTCATCGGATGCATACTGTGGAAATTGCAGAAGACGTTATTATATACACAGACACCATGAAACAATACCTCCTCCCACCCCACTCTCCTGCTGGTAATAGCTTATCTAAAGTGATCATCAAGATGGCCCATCTTGATGATCACTTTAGATAAGCTATTACCAGCAGGAGAGTGGGGTGGGAGGAGGTATTGTTTCATGGTGTCTGTGTATATAATAACGTCTTCTGCAATTTCCACAGTATGCATCCGATGAAGTGAGCTGTAGCTCACGAAAGCTCATGCTCAAATAAATTGGTTAGTCTCTAAGGTGCCACAAGTACTCCTTTTCTTTTTGCGAATACAGACTAACACGGCTGTTACTCTGAAACTTATCCTGAATTGGCACTCTCAGTTGGGTCCCACCAGAACCAGCATTGTTACAGTTGGATCTATGGTCATGGCTAGCATGGCTCTGATCTGAGGAGAGACAAGAGTCAAGGAGAGCGGCACCCAGTTACTCTGCAGCTGTCATCCCCACATTCTAAGTTACATTCAGTTGCTAACCACTGAAGGCTCCAAAACCTGATGCAAGTTCTGGTGCTTGGCCATTTACACTGGACATACAGCTTACACTACTGTTTACATGACCACTGAATTTGGCCTAGAGACTTCCATGGGAGTTCCATGCTGACTTCAGCCTATGTTCAGATTAATTTGGGCTATGGTGGGCCCCTAACTCTGGTATAAGTGGGTTTAAGGATTTCTTCCTTCCAACCAAAAATCATTTCATGATTTTCTTGGATGTGCTGTACGTGAAGCTGAGGTGTGCCTTGCTTTTCAAATTACAGGTATTTTTGCTCCCAAAAGTGTTTAGGCTAAAGCATTTGATGTGTTACATTCCACTGAATGTCAAGATCACACCTAGGTTCCATAAAATATGTGAATGAGTGCCATGATTTTAAAGTACTGCAGTGTCACTTTGGGAAAAAAGGTAGTAAGGATCTTTTGGCCTTTCCAATCAAATGTCTGATCCACACTACTGATTTTATTGAATTTAAAAGAAATACTTTATCATTTAACAATAGTAATAGATAAGACAGACAACCTGTAAGTTTAAAGTCCTTATCCCTTAAATTTCATACAAATCATACATGCTTGAAAGATCAAATGTGTCACCTGTCATGTGCTTCTGGTCACTATATAAAATTATATCCCAATTTTAGCCTTCAGAGATTTGAGAACTAATTTACATTTCTGTATTTCAGTGCAATGCAACTCTAAATATCAGACACTATTTCTTTATTAATATATTGTTGTGGATGCGTAATATTTGGGAATTTCATTGCCTGCCTCTGCTCTCCTCTTTATTGCCCTTACATTGGGTATTGTTCATTTGAAGCAAACATCACCCTTCCCCTGAACAAAATTTTTATAAGCAGGCCCTACATGTGTAACAATATGGCGTTTGGGGGTGAGAGGGTCTAACCTCAAACCAGGGGCAAGGTGCAGGACAGCTCTGCAGACTCCAATGCCATAGCATTAGCCCCTGGTTTGCACACCTACATGGGATTTCTGCCCACTGGAACTGTAGAACTGCAGCCCAGGTGGCCGCATGCCCACCACTCACCAGGCTCACATACACCTGCCTCTCCATGATGGACCATTTGTGTGCATAGAGTGCAACTCAGCTCCTTAGTGCAGAGGGTACAAAGCCCCCATCCTACATTCTGGGCATAGTTCATCCTGTGTGTTCCCTGTCACAGGGTGGCTGGCTCCTGTAAATGAAGTAGGTCCAGTGCCCCTGTGCCAGGACAGGTGCTCCCATGTGGCCAGTTAAGCAGGCAGGGTTATAAAGGATCAAGGAATGCTATAGTGGGGTGAGTTTCAGTGAGTCAGAGCAGAGTGGGTCAGTCAGGAAGGGTAGGTGACAACTGCTAAAGCCAAGGGGACTCGGTGAGTTCTGAAAGGAAACATAACATGGTTCCTGGGAGAAGGCTGAAGAGCAGTTTGCTGTCTGGTGTCCCCAAGCCAAGGAGCCATGTCTGGAGAGGCTGAAGGTGGCGGTAAAGGTGGCAGCAGCACGTGTTGCCAGCTTGTTCTAAGCTGGAGAGTTGCAGCCAAACCCTAGAGAGGGCTGAAGGCAGGGGACCAGCTGAGAAGCTTACCTGCTGGCATCTTCAGGGTTGGACAGCTAGACTCAGACGAACTGAGGGCTGGGGGAGGGAGGGATGCTCCCAGCAGATAGACATTCCTGCTAGGATGGGGAAGAGGGTGGGGCTGTACTCCAGTTGGAAGGCTTGGGTTGGCTGGCCTGACAAGATGGGACTGACTGAGTCTGGCTGTGGTCAAAGGTGCTGGTATGTGGGGTGTCAATGGATGAGATGTCTTGAGTTTTAATGACTGCTTGCACTGGGGTGAAAAATGGACTGCATGTTTGGGCCTCTTGTTATGAGCTACTTGGACTCTATTGTTGTAATAAACCACCCCCAAGGAGGGGAAGTATAGCAACAAGAGAGCCTAAAGTGAAGTTATTGTTATTACAGAGGGGAAACTGAGGCAGACATGCCCCTCATGCTGTGACTTCCTGCAGGATGGTGCTTTGGGCAAGGCTGCCCTATGACAATCCCTCTGCCCACTTGGAACAGCTCAGGTGCACTTTTATCAATATGTCAGAGAAGGTTCTGAAGTTAGCACAACTTTCAGTAAGTTTTTTAGACAACGGACACCTCAGAAGAGAGCTGAAGAAATGGGGTGGAGTGTCTTTAGCCTGTCCACACCACTGACACATCCAGAGGCTCATGGGGTCACATAATAGTGGGGCAAATGTGAAGGGATGAGAAAGATCTGACAAGAATATGGTGCCATACAAGAGAGATGGTCATGAAGGGCTGTCAGTTTCCATTCCATTATGCTACACCTACCTTTACAAAATGGCTTTAAGTAGATTTAGGACTCCTGAAAAGTGCCCATGTTGACCACAATGGAAACTTAAGTCCTTTATTTAAGCACAGAACAGGTACAGCAGAGCAATGAGAGTGCAAACATTCTCCACACTGCATTACTCTGAGAAAATGTCCTTTAACTCCTCAGGAATTAAAAAGGGGAAATGTAGTCTGTGACAAGAATATTTGCCAGCTAGAACTGAAGGAGCAATTACAAAATGACCCCTTTCGAACAGCAGCTGTTATACCAATAAAAACCAGCAGGATCTTATTAAAGGGGAAAAGGCAAAATGCCACATTTATTGTGAATACAGAAAGAATCATAGTAAGCAGTTAGTTATAGCAATAACATTCCGTTCAATTTCATATTTATTCACACATTCATTCACACACACACACAGGTTCTGCAAGGTTGTTATCATAGTTACCAGGCTTAGAGTTGCTCATGCCAAGCCACTGGCCAAGTGGCCTGGACATGAGGAGGGAGCAGGGCCTTGTCAGATGTTCATCTGATGCTCCTGGAAGTTGGTTTGCAGAATCAGACCCTGAAGTTCTCACTTTCTAGAGTCCATTTTTATAGGAATTTCTTCCTATGCCAGTCTATGGGAATTGCTTCATCAGCAGATGGCACATTCCTGACAGCTCTGTGCTGCCAGATGTTATTTTGTTCTTTGGTTCTCCCATCCTTGAGGCTGTTGGGTGGATTCCAGTCTGCCCTCTGGGGGTCCTCTGGTTATTTCCACTTGACGCCTTCTTCAGCCGATGGACACTGGATTCTTAGGCTGGCACCTCCCTGATCATTCAGTTATTATTCACACCAAGCATCCATCCACATACATCCTCTCTCTCTATTTTAATCACAATTATTAACAAAGCGAGATGAATACAACAAAAGGGTGGGGAGTCTCTGGGTGCTGTTTCTGTTGTTACAGAGTATTGCTTTGAGTCTCTCTCGTGTGAGTAGTTGTTGTTACAAAGAATTGCTTTGAGAACAGACTCTGTCTTAGAATATACTAACACAATTAGCAGCTTGCATATTTCACACAGAGAGGGAGCGAAACAGCACCAAAAACCAAGAGACCTCTTAATTAGTAATATCCTGGAATTTAAACTATGGGGAATCAAACTCATTTGTGATTTTAATACAGAGCTTCTTTAATATGATTCAACATAATCCCCCTTTTGACACTAAGATTTATAATAGTCAGTATCACTTTCTATTCAAGAGAAGGTACTATGAGGCAATTTGAGTTTGTGATTCCAATTAATCTCACATACATGATCCTAGTGATGTATCTTTACTACAAGGTTCTGGGGCAACAGGCAAGGTGAGGCACACCCACTTTTGAGGAGTCCATTCGGTACAACCTCTAGTGTCCAATAGCTTCCCTCCCTCTCCAGCCCACTGACTCGAGGTCCAGGGTAGCCAGAAGGATCCCATGTGTAATATGGGGAGTGGGCTAACCTTCAATACCTTTGCCTCCAGGAACTGTTGGTGTGCAATTTTGACAACAATTTCTCCCATTAACAAGTCTGGTTTTACAATACTGGAAACATATTGCATCCATTCATATTGATAAGTGTCAAACAATGATCTCTTTCTTTGTTTTAACAAATGCATCAAACCCTTAATATTTCCCAATATGACCCAGAACATTTCGTGTTCCAAAGTAGCTAGGGCAAGTATCTGCATTTCAGTGCATCCCACAGCTATGGCTGTGTAGTTTCCTATTTCTAAATTTTTTCTTATGCATAAGCCATGTGGTAGTATTAAGCCATTGCCAAAGATTCAATCGGGCTTTTAGGTTACCCAGACCAATTTAGACCAAGTCTACATTGGCATGTACTTGTTTTTGTATCAGGCTGTCCTGTAGCTGGGACAGAGAGCTTAATTTATTTTTAATTACCTGCAGGTCTGCAGTATTTTTTTTAAACACACAACAGTGCTAGCAACAAGACAAGACAAAACATAGAACACAAAACATCATTTCTATTGTGACAGTAGACTCATGGTATTGGGTTGCTTTTCAGCTGACATCAGCTTTTCCTGATTTTCTGAAAGACAAACGAACATGTTTCTACCCCTTTTTGGGGTGGCAGATTATTGCTTAAAATATTTCTTTTACAAATACCCTTGCTGATTGCAGGCAAAACAGAGGAATTACCCCCATATTTTCCTGTTTTTGTTCTATAGGCAGGCCAGGTTTCAATGGCTTCTATCTTTTAAGGATTATGGGGAAACTATCCCACTGTTTAGTCATTAAATCCATGAGGTGGGGTACCTCAGTTTTCCTTCTTATACAGCAGACCAAGTTTATAACGTTTTTCCTGCTGTGTTAAGCTTTAAGTTTATTTACAGGTAATAGTTGAGAAGCACCATTACCATATGACCTTAAAGGATTTTTCCAAAAATCATACCACTATACATTGTTACAGGGGTACTTATTATCATTAAATTTATTAAAATTATCTTGTGATCCCATGCCTTTTATTTAGACAATTTGTTTGCTGACCAGGTATGTCCTTTATCTGCAGCTCCTTTGTGCTGCTAGTTCTTTCCTTCCTTTATCATTTAGGTAATTTGCATTTTCACAGATGCTTCCTGCTTTTGGATTTAAAACCATCAGCAGCTCAGAGATTCTATCTTAAAAGGGACACAATCAACTTTCACCAGAGTTTTGATCACTTTTTTAACTTCTGCTTCCAAAACACACAGCAATCTGAAAAAGAAAACCCAACCTATTGTGGCTCCCTTTGGAGCCCTAATAGCATTTTAATTAAGTAGCATGGTATGTTTGCATTTCTTTTGCCCCTTCTACAATATACCCTGCACATGTTCTGGGGCAAATGCACATTCCTTCCATAGTTTAACTTCTATAACATCATCCATATCAAATTTTTACATAAGGTGTCACTATTTCTTTTTTTTGCTTACAGAGTTTTCATGTACCTTTATCAAAGTGACAGTCTGATTACTCAGAGCCATTTTAAGACTCAGTGTTTCTAACATTGAGTCTTTTTGTTTTGCGCACCTCACCCCTGCTGTTGCTTCAGAGAGGCACTGTCTTTTTTAAATTTTTTTTTTTTACTACAGCTCTCATCTGCTATTTTGTTACAAAAAACAAAAAGAATCCAGAATTTTTTTTTCTATTCTCCTGATTTTGACTGCCCTGCTGCAGCCACAACTTAAAAACATTTTAAATTTTGTAAAGCATTGAGTTACCTTTTAAGGGTAAAATGCCAAATCCCAAAGCCAAACAACACCCATTGTTCCATGTTCTCTGTGTATATAAATCTCCCCACTGTATTTTCCACTGAATGCATCCGATGAAGTGAGCTGTAGCTCACGAAAGCTTATGCTCAAATAAATTGGTTAGTCGCTAAGGTGCCACAAGTACTCCTTTTCTTTTTGCGAATACAGACTAACACGGCTGTTACTCTGAAACCCTAATTACCTGTGTCTAGCAAAAAGGTCTGTCAGTTTTGCAACTTTGAATTAAAAAGAGCCAAATGGATTTTTAGTGGCATTATTTAAAACAAAAACAAAACCAATTGGTCCTTAGAACTTTACATATTTACACACACACACACACACAGATAGATACATACACATTTTCTTTTCCTTAACATCCCTTCCACTCTGCTCTGTTTTTTACATCTTACATTCATTCCCTTTATACATTTGAGGCTGTTAAGTTCCAATAGAACCCCCTTATGTTCTTTTAGCAAATTTGACTAAATTGTCCAGTCAAATGATTTTAATCAGTTTATTTTTGCCTGGCTAATTTACAGACATTCCTTTGGAAAAGGGCCCATTTTTCCTTCAGAATGGCTGCAAAGAAACCAAGAATTCTTTTGCTCTAACACTTTTTCTTTTTAACATTTTCACAAAGTTTAGCTGCTTAATTCCCTCCAGCCTCTGCAGAGTTAACTTTTCACTCTCTTTTCTCTTTGTAATTTGCCTGGGGGTGCTGTACATAGGACCTTCTCCCTCTTCACCCGCTGTAATGGCTGCTACCTGTTTAGAGGCAAAGCCCATTTTTTGTCTCAGACTCTTAATTAGTGATTCACAACGACTATGATTTGCAGGTGCTCTGCCCTGGTTCAAGGTTAATTTCTTTACCATACCTTGGAGCACATGATTCTCTCTTTCAATTTTCTCAGAGGCTTTAGCTTGGTCTGCCAGGAATCTCTCTCTCTTTTTGCATTCCTGGACTGCCTCTTTCACTATTTTCAGATGACTTTGGGTATTTGTAGCCAGCACCGTCCAATTGTCTGCTCCCATGAGGAAGGTTGAAAGAATTGGGCATGCTCCTTCTAGAGATTAAAAGGATGAGGGGGACATAACAGGTCTTTAAATATGTAAAAGGTTGTTATGAAGAGGATGGTGATCAGTTGCCCTCCATGTGCAATGAGGGTAGGAAAAAGTAGTTATTGGCTTAGTTAGCTGCTAAGGAGACTTAAGTTAGATATTAAGAACAACTTTCTAACTATAAAGGATTGTTAAGCACTGGAACAGGTTACCTAGGGAGACTGTGGAATTCCTGTCATTGGAGGTTTTTAAGGACACGTTAAGCAAATGGCGGTCACAGATGGTCTAAGTAAGCTTAATCCCGCCTCCACATGGGAGGAATGGATTACATTACCTCGCGGTCACTTCCAGCCCTACATTTCTATGATTTTAAAGTATCTGTGTTCCTTATATACATGCACACCTATGAATGCACCTTACTTGTGCCTGCAAGGATGATCTCTAGAAGAGGAAAGTCCAGTATGTTTGGACATCCATTCTTTGATCTCTTTTGCTGAAAGTGCCAATGAAGGTCTCTTTTCAGGGGGACATATGCCTACAAGGAAGTGGACTCAAGCTTATCCCTATAGGCCACAACTTTTGGCCATGTTTGGATTCAAACTGATGATCTATAAGCAAAAGCTCTGTATATAGTATATCTAGATCACCCCAGGGTAAACCTCACACATTTGTTCTAGGTGACAAATATTGTGGAGTATCCACACTAGCCTCTACAAATGTGACCTGATGATCAATTAGTCTGTGGTTAATAACTCTAGTGTAAACATATCCTGAGCAGTTTTTACTAGTGCATGTGATGATAGAAGTCCCTTGAAAATATATAATCCTCATGCAGTCTTTTTAAATACAAATCAGTATATACAGGCCACTATAAAATTATAACCAATTTATTTGAGCATAAGCTTTCGTGAGCTACAGCTCACTTCATCGGATGAAGTGAGCTGTAGCTCACGAAAGCTTATGCTCAAATAAATTGGTTAGTCTCTAAGGTGCCACAAGTCCTCCTTTTCTTTTTGCGAATACAGACTAACACGGCTGCTACTCTGAAACCTATAAAATTATAATTGTTTTATGCAACAGCATGAAGAACCACACATTGCTGCAATCCTCATCAAAAGACCTTTGCAAATCAGCCTGAACCAGTCTGATATGCCACAATACTTTTTAACCTTTACAGACAACATGATCAGTGAAATTTCATAAGTAGAGGCAAATTCCTGCTCCCACACAGATAAGATAAAACATGAGTTGAATAATGATATACTCTGGCGAATACTTTTTTTTTTTTTTTTTTTAATTCAAAGGATCTGTCAAGTCCTAACTCAATCAAAATTCCCAATGGCCCAAATTCATCATGCAGTAAAAACCACTGATTTCAGGACCCAATCCTACATCAAGCATGAGAGTTGTTTATTGAAGTCAGTTGGACTATTCACATACTTAAAGTTGAGCATGTGCATAAGTGTTTGCAGGGTCAGAGCCTATATCTGGTAAGTCCAGTACATCTTGTTTGATGAGTTAAAAAAAAAAAAAAAGTATCTGGTCATTTGGAATGAGCTGACCTTAAAATTACACCTTGTGATGGGGTAAGAAAGTAACTTGTCAAAGTTGCTGTCAGTGTCTAAAATAAGTGACAGCTTTAATATTTATCTCACTGACTGTTACTCTCCCTGTTAGCACGATGAGGCAGATCTGACCAATTTTGGAAACAGGAAGTGCATAATTTAAAATGTCAACAAATACTGTGTTGTGAGTCAGATGTATCGTTTATATCCTCAGGTTTATTGAGAGGGATTGGCTTGTCTATAAAAGTCCTCATTTTACGTGACTGATCTTGAAACCAGTTCCCCTTTCCCCGTCACCTTCTCAAATAGATCAATCAAAGGAAAAACAAAATACTAAAAGAGACAGCAGCAGCATAGAAAGGACATGTCTCAATTACAAAATTAAGTTGACTTAAGTTAGGTCAACCTACAGACACTGCAGTAATTAAATCAGCTGTTCATGTCCACAGTATCCTCCTTCTCTGCCAGTGGTGCATGTCCTCACCAGGACCGTTTGCGCTGACATAAGTAGGCCATCGTGGAACTCCAGCTCTGACCCCCGGGCTGCAAGGCTTCCGTGGTCACACCCGAGCAGGGGTATGGCAATGTAAACAACACGGTGTCTAACTATATCAAGCTAAGCGCTATGCTTCTCGCGGAGGTTTAGTAATTAGGTTGGCATAGCGGGTGATTTACATTAGCAGGAAGAACATTATAGTGTAGATGCTTCCGGACTTCCATTGAACTAACTCTGTAGTGTACACCAGGCCAAAGAGACTTCAGGTAAAATTTTCAGAAGTGCTTAAGTGACTTGAAAGTCAATGGGACTTTCAGCTCCTAAATCATTTAAGCTTTGTCTAGAGCAGTAGGGGGAAAAAAGGTTTCCTCCCATAATTGAGGCTATGTCTTTACTGCAAAAAAGTGTGGGGTTTTTGTTAGCATAAAATTATTTTTCAATGTACAATTCCAAGGGAGATGCGACGTGTAGTTTTTATCTCAGTGTAACTAGTCAAAGTCAATTTTACACCCCACAGCTGGCTAGCCTTGATTAGTTCCACTGAGGTGAAGACTGCAGTATCTTGTCTCCACTTGGAGTTTACAGCGAGAGCGATCGATGTAAAAAGCACACCTTTGTTGCAATTGTGGTGGGGCAACCCAAGACTGGCTAAATGGATCCCAAACCTTGTGCCTCAGAAAACTCTACTTGCCTCCGGCTAAGCCCAGTCCCCCTTGGTTCCCTTCCACAACTGTTGGAGAGGCAGGAATTAACCCCAGGAACAAATGCTGCACTCACCAACAAAATACTTAACTGAACAAAGGACTTTGTTGCAGTGTGGATTACGGGGGAGTGGATTGCAGAGCACATCAAAACCTTGCGCTCTAACTGCCCTGTGTGGATGCTGCCAGCGTGAACTAAAAGGTACCCAGTTCGCGTTACCATAGTCCTGTTTGAAGAGGATTATGGTGGTCTTGTCATCATGAATAAGCTTGAATATGAACAAGAGGCTACTAGGCAGCTCTCTAACTCCACATTCTACAGGCCATTATCCTCTGAACCCACTGAGGGTTACCAAAAGAAACTACACCATCTGCTCAAGAAACTCCCTGAAAAAGCACAGGAACAGATCTGTGCAGACACATGCCTAGAACCCCAACCAGGGGTATTCTATTTGCTACCCAAGATCCATAAACCCGGAAATCCTGGACGCCCCATTATCTCAGGCATTGGCACCATAACAGCAGGATTGTCTGGCTACGTGGACTCTCTCCTCAGGCCCTATGCTACCAGCACTCCCAGCTATCTTCGAGACACCACTGACTTCCTGAGGAAACTACAATCCATCGGTGATCTTCCAGAAAACACCATCCTGGCCACTATGGATGTAGAAGCCCTCTACACCAACATTCCACACAAAGATGGACTACAAGCCATCAGGAAGAGTATCCCCAATAATGTCATGGCAAACCTGGTGGCTGACCTTTGTGACTTTGTCCTCACCCACAACTATTTCACATTTGGGGACAATATATACCTTCAAGTCAGCGGCACTGCTATGGGTACCCGCATGGCCCCACACTATGCCAATATTTTTATGGCTGACTTAGAACAACACTCCCTTAGCTTTCGTCCCCTAATCCCCCTGCTCTACTTGCACTACATTGATGACATCATCATCTGGACCCATGGAAAAGAAGCCTTTGAGGAATTCCACCATGATTTTCAACAATTTCCATCCCACCATCAACCTCAGCCGAGACCAATCCACACAAGCAGTCCATTTCCTGGACACTATTGTGCTAATAAGCGATGGTCACATAAACACCACCCTATACCGGAAACCTACTGACCACTATACTTACCTACATGCCTCCAGCTTCCATCTGGGACACACCACACGATCCATTGTCTACAGCCAAGCTCTAAGATACAACCGCATTTGCTCCAATCCCTCAGACAGAGACAAACACCTACAAGATCTCTATCAAGCATTCTTAAAACTACAATACCCATCTGCTGAAGTGAAGAAACAGATTGACAGAGCCAGAAGAGTACCCAGAAGTCACCTACTACAGGAGAGGCCCAACAAAGAAAATAACAGAACGCCACTAGCTGTCACTTCCAGCCCCCAACTAAAACCTCTCCAGCATATCATCAAAGATCTACAACCTATCCTGAAAAATGATCCCTCACTCTCACAGATCTTGGGAGACAGACCAGTCCTCGCTTACAGACAGCCCCCCAACCTGAAGCAAATGCTCTCCAGCAACCACACAACAGGACCACTAACCCAGGAACCTATCCTTGCAACAAAGCCCGATGCCAACTCTGTCCACATATTTATTCAAGTGACACCATCATAGGACCTAATCACATTAGCCACACCATCAGGGGCTCATTCACCTGCACATCTACCAATGTGATATATCCCATCATGTGCCAGCAATGCCCCTCTGCCATGAACATTGGCCAAACCGGACAGTCTCTACCCAAAAGAATAAATGGACACAAATCTGACATCAGGAATCATAACATTCAAAAACTGGTAGGAGAACACTTCAACCTCTCTGGCCACTCAGTGAAAGACTTAAGGGTGGCAATTCTGCAACAGAAAAGCTTCAAAAACAGACTCCAACGAGAAACTGCTGAGCTTGAATTAATATGCAAACTAGATACCATTAACTTGGGTTTGACTAGAGACTGGGAGTGGCTGGGTCATTACACATATTGAATCTATTTCCCCATGTTAAGTATCCTCACACCTTCTTGTCAACTGTCTAAATGAACCATCTTGATAATCGGTACAAAAGTTTTTTTTCCTGCTGATAATAGCTCATCTTAATTAATTAGCCTCTTACAGTTTGTATGGCAACTTCCACCTTCTCTCTGTGTGTGTGTATAGAGAGAGAGAGACACACACACAAAGTTCCTGCTCCACCTCTGTGGGTCTTGCGCTTATTGGTGGATTTGCTCACCTTGGAGCTTCACGGCAGCCCTCAGCTTGGCCGTTTTTCTGAACCCACAGTCCAGGTCGACTCCTCCTGTGTCTGACCAGGAGTTGGGAGAATTTGGGGGGAGCCCGGGCCCGCCCTCTACTCCGGGTTCCAGCCCAGGGCCCTGTGGAATGCAGCTGTCTAGTGTGCCTCCTGGAACAGCTGTGCGAGAGCTACAACTCCCTGGGCTACTTCCCCATGGCCTCCTCCCAACACCTTCTTTATCCTCCCCATAGGACCTTCCTCCTGGTGCCTGATAATGCTTGTACTCCTCAGTCCTCCAACAGTCTGTGTTCTCACTCTCAGCCCCTACCACCTCTTGCTCCCAGCTCCTCACACGCACACCACAAACTGAAGTAAGCTCCTTTTTAAAACCCAGGTGCCCTGATTAGCCTGCCTTAATTGATTCTAGCAGCTTCTTGATTGGCTGCAGGTGTTCTAATCAGCCTGTCTTAATTGTCTCGAGAACGTTCCTGATTGTTCTGAAACCTTCCCTGTTACCTTACCCAGGGAAAAGGGACCTACATAGCCTGCTCTCCTGCTGCTGCCGCCCTCTGGCCTGGGCTTTCCTTGCTTTTTGCCCCTGCTTTCGGCTTCCCCCCCGACTGGGCCAGACGCTCTCCCCCCTTTCTCTGCTGTTGCTAGAGTGCTGGCCAGCTGCCGGCTGTTAGCCCTCTCCCGCCCGCCCGCCCTTGGACGCTGCTGCCGCTCCAGCTGAAACCACCCCCCCGAAAGAGGGGGGGCCTGCCGGCCCGCTTCCCCAGAGGGGGGAGTGGAAGGACCCAGCCCCCGGACCCAGCTGCTTGCTGTTTGTCTGCGGACCCGTCTCTGGTCGAGAGGACTCTTATCACTTGCTCCGGCATTTCTGGAATGCAAAAAAGAAAGCCCGGAACAGACAGAGAAAAAGCCGTCCACCGGAGGAACACCGCCCGGGGAATCTACAAATCGCCATGGAGGGGGCCTAAGACTGAGTAACTTTCGAACTGTGCTCTCGTGTGGGGGGAGGCCTTGACTGTGTCTTAACTGTGTTTGTAGGGACACAGGGGGCGTGGCATGGAGCTGCCCCCCGATCCATCTGTGTCCTCCCAACCCCCACACTACGATTTTCACCCCCCCACTCCACCATCTTTGCTGGCTGTCTAACATCTGCCTCTGGACTCAGCTGCTCGCCCTGATTCCACCGCATGGGCCAGAAGCACCAGCCAACCAAACAGGACTCTCTGGACAAGCGTACGGTGGTTCATGTGCCCCTCCCCTGAATTGTCCACCCCACAGCTTGTCCCTTTCTACCTGACCCCAGCTCCTGTTAATCACCTGCCACAGCCCCCGCTGGGGCATCGGCAATGGAGGGCACCGGGGTGACCTCCGCTGCTGCCATGCCCATCGCCTCCCCAGACTCTAGGGAAGCCCCCCCAGCTGGCAGGAAAGGCCAGGGCAAGAAGAAGGGGAAGGGCCCCACTAAAATCACCGGGCCTTCCATGGCGGGGGCCACCCCCACTGCTGCAGCCCTGCCACCGACCACAGCGTCCTCCCCCGCTGCCTCCTCCACCAGCTCTGCCGATGTCCCTCCCTCAGCCCCCAGGATGTATGCCCGGGTGGCGGCAGTCCCCCCACCTGCCACCTCGTCATCTCTCCCGCCCACCATCACCATCAATAGCGGCCGGGGTCCCTTTCCCACCATGACAAGGAAGCACGGTGTCCAATGCCTCCTGGTGCCCGCCTTGCCCCATGTGGAGACCTATGTGCGAGCGTTGGCGAGGGTGGTGGGGCCTCGGCCATTGTGGCGGCCTCCAAAATGTACGGGAAGGTCGTTTTCTTCTTAGCATCGGAGGCTGCCGCTCAGGAAGCGGTGGAGAGGGGCCTGGTGGTGGTGGTGGGGTGTTTGTCCCCCTAGAGCCGCTAGAGGACCTGGGTGTCCGCCTGGTCCTGACCTCTGTCCCTCCTTTTCTCCCCAGTACTACCCTGCTACCCACCCTTTCCGCCCTGGGGAAACCTGTTTCTGTTAACAGCCCTCTCCCGTTGGGCTGCAAGGACCCCACCCTCCGTCACATTTTTTCCTTCCGCCGGCAAGTGCAACTTTTACTGCCGTCGGCAGCGCGTGACAGAGTGGCGCTCGAAGGGTCCTTCCTAGTCCCCCACCAGGGGGCCCGTTACCGGTATACTTTTCCACGGGGGAGGCCTGGTGCTACCCCTGCTGGGCGTCTGGGCATGTCCGGAGGGACTGCCCCCTAATCCGGCAAGGAGGGGCACCTGGGATCCCCGAGACCCGGCAGGACATCTGCCCTGTCATTGCCGACGCCCCTGGCCGCCTGGTACCCGAACCCGCCCCCCCTCCTCTTCGGACCACCGCTACTCCCGGTCAGGCCCAAGGGGCACCTCCCTTACAACGCCCAGACGAGAGGGAGAGCCCCGCCCTCACTGCTGACAATCTGGTGGGGCCTATGGAGGAGGGTGTGGCAGAGATACCACCAGGCATGGGAGAGAGCCTGCCCCAGGGAGAATCCTCCCTCCCTTATGCTGCCCCACCGTTCCCCCCCCACAAGTCCCTGAGCCATCGCCTTTACCCCCTGACACGACCCCTGCTAACCAGCCCCCAGATGATGCCATGGAGGGCTGGGCCCTAGTCCAGGGGAAGCAAGGCAAGCGGAAGGCTCGAGCTCCACCTCATCTACCCGAGGTGGAGGCCCCCCAGAAGACCAGGAAGGGGGGCACCTATGCCAAACCTTCCGCTTTGCCCATGAGTGCATCCCATCCACCGGTGTCAGCCGGGAAAGATGTGGTAACACCGGAGAGTAGTGTCTCCCCTCCACGGGAGACCCTCCCCTCCGAGACCCTCGAGGAAGCCCCTTCTGTCCTGACGCTACCCGAAGCCCCCGTGAACCCCAAGGCAACCGTCGTGGCGGGTGCCGGTGGGGAGAACCCCAGGGCGGCGGAAAGTGTCCTCTCCTCCATGTTCGAGGAGATCGAGGCCTTAGATCTCAAGTCGCCCAGGGGGAGAACGACCTTTTGCCAGCAAATCTGGATCTGGGCGACCTCACTCCACCCCTCTTTTCTCCATGCTCCCTCCCCTTAACTGCTGCTTCCGCTCCCATCTCTGAGGAGCCCCTGGACTCCTCCACTGACCCAGCCGCTGTTGGCACCCCACTGACGACCACCGAGCCTGCTCAGGTGACAGCCGGCGCCACGCGGCCGGGACACAAGTCGCCAGGGGCATCCCCCGTTGGTGCGGAGCAATTGACTTCCTTCCCGGGCGGGGGCCCTACAGAAGATAATCCACCTCCTGATGCTGTGGCTGCTAAATCCACCACAGAGCGCGCACCTAGTGTCACTGAGAGCTCCCTCCCCACCCCCTTAACCCTTGAGCCTGATTGGGAGGCACCACCATCCAGCTGCTTGCCTCCCGAAACCCAGAACCTCGCCTCTGCCCCTGCCCCTGCCCCTACCCCTATCCAATTTACCTCCTGCAATGTCATTGCCGCCCCCGGGGCTGTCTCCTTCCCTTTCCCAACTGATGACCCCCCAGGGAGAGGCCTTTGTGTTCTCCTGCCCAACCCATTAGGAGCTGCTATCTTCCCTCCACCGCCCCCTATCGCCCCAGAGCTTGAGGCGGGCCTAGAAGCTCCAGCCCATCAGGCACCCTGTCAGGGGTCCACACCCTGCTTGTCCATTTTAGTGGACCACAGGGCTGCACCAAGGGCTCCGCCAGGGAACAACCGGGAAACCGTAACCCCATCCCCCCATGAGCTGTGAGGAGAGCTGCGGAAGTTTTTAGAGGATGTCCGTGGCTCCCGTAACAAGGTACAGCTTGCTCTCCAGCGATGGGGGGGACTTTTCTCAAATCCTCCGGGCCACAAGGGCCCTCCTGGGGGAAGGTAAAGGGACGGGGAAGCAGGATGCCGTGGCCTACTGGCGGGTCCGCGTCTTCCGTGAACAATTACTCACCTACAGGATGGGTCACGGACTGCTGCGTGGCCCGCTGGGAGATGCGAGCGTCCCTGCCAGTGAGGACCTCCCCGACCCTCCCCATGACACCTCTCACCATCGCAACATTGAACACCCGGGGTTGTAGGATGGCTCTCCGCAGGTCCAAGGTACTCTCCTTCCTTCGGGAGGGAGGGTACTCTGTGGTTTTCCTGCAGGAGACCCATACGGACCTGACCGCCAAAGACAGTTGACAGCTGGAGTGAGGGGACAGGGTCTACTTTAGCCATGCCACTGTTCGACAGGCTGGAGTGGCGACCCTGTTCTCCCCCGACCTACGGCCCAAGGTGCTAGGGGTCGCCGAGGCCGTGCCGGGTCGCCTGCTGCATCTCTGGGTCCATATGGAGGGGCTCGTGGTTTACCTCGTTAATGTCTATGCCCCGACATCGGGTCCAGAGCGGCTGCAGTTCCACCAGCGGGCATCCGCCTTCCTCGGCGCCTTAGATTCTCACGAGTGCCTGGTCCTGGGAGGGGACTTTAATACCACCCTCGAGGAACAGGACCGCTCAGGGACCGAGCAGAGCCCAGCCGCCGCGGACACCCTCTGAGAGATAGTCAAACATCACTCCCTAGTGGACATCTGGTGCGACCACCACCCAGATGACACTTCCATGTTCACCTTTGTCCGGGTGGAAGCCCATCTGTTGAGCCACTCCCAGTTGGACCGCATTTATTTATCACGCTTCCATCTCTCATGAGCCCATTCCTCCAGCATTCGGCTGTCCCCATTTTCTGACCATCATCTAGCCACCGTGACAGCCTCCCTCTGTGGGGAGAGGCCAGGGCCGGCCTACTGGCATTTTAACAACAGCCTGTTGGAGGATGAGGGCTTCGTGACGTCCTTCCAGGAATTCTGGCTGGCCTGGCGAGGGCAGCGGCGTGCCTTTCCCTCGGCGCAGTGATGGTGGGACCTGGGGAAGGTGCGCGCCAGGCTTTTCTGCTGTGACTACTCCCGGGGCACCAGCCGATGGAGAAATGCGGCGATAGAGCAGTTGGAACGGGTGGTCTTAGAGCTGGAGAGGTGTCTGGCCGCCGGCCCCGAGGACCCGCTCCTCTGCGGAGCGTGCTGGGAGAAGCGGGAGGAGCTCCGGGCCCTCGAGGACCATCGGGCCCGGGGCGCCTTTGTTCGATCCCGCATCCGCCTCCTTCGGGAGATGGATTGCGGCTCCCGCTTCTTCTATGCCCTGGAGAAAACGAGAGGGGCCAAGAAACACGTCACCTGCCTCCTGGCAGAAGACGGCACCCCCCTCACGGAACCAGTGGAGATGTGCGGGAGGGCCTGAGCCTTCTACTCAAGTCTTTTCTCCCCGGATCCGACCGACCCTGGCGCTTGCAGAGTGCTCTGGGAGGAGCTCCCTACGGTCAGCGCAAGTGACCGAGACCAGCTAGAGTTGCCTCTCACTCTGGCCGAGTTCTCGGAAGCCCTCGGTCGTAAGCCCACTAATAAATCTCCAGGCATGGACGGGCTGACCGTGGAGTTCCACCGCGTGTTTTGGGACGTCCTCGGCTCAGACCTAGTCACCGTCTGGGCCGAGTCTCTGCAGAGCGGGGTCCTCCCTCTTTCGTGCAGGCGAACTGTGCTCGCCTTATTGCCGAAGAAGGGGGACCTCCGCGATTTATGAAATTGGTGTCCCGTCTCACTCCTCAGCACGGACTACAAAATCGTAGCGAAAGCAATCTCGCTGCAGCTAGGGTCTGTGTTGGCGGACGTGATCCACCCAGACCAGACCTACACCGTCCTGGACCGCAGTATCTTTGATAATCTATTTCTGGTTCGGGACCTTTTGGAACTCGGGCGTAGAGACGGTCTGTCGTTCTCCCTCCTGTCCCTAGATCAGGAGAAGGCTTTCGATAGAGTGGACCATGGGTACCTCATGAGCACTCTGCGGGCATTTGGCTTCGGACCCCAGTTTGTGGGTTTTCTCCGGGTGCTGTACGCTTCTGCAGAGTGTCTGGTTAAGCTCAACTGGACCCTGACTGAACCGGTCAACTTCGGGTGAGGAGTACGGCAGGGGTGCCCCCTCTCAGGCCAGCTATATGCTCTGGCGATGGAGCCCTTCCTCTGTCTCCTCCGCAGGAGGTTGACAGGGTTGGTGCTGCGGGAGCCGGAGCTGCGGCTGGTCCTGTTGGCGTACGCCGATGACGTACTCCTCGTGGTCCAGGACCCGGGTGACTTGGCGCGGGTGGAGGCTTGCCAGGCCATCTATTCAGCAGCCTCCTTCACCCGGGTCAACTGGGTCAAGAGTTCTGGCTTGGCGGTAGGAGACTGGCAGCAGGCGAGCTCCCTCCCACCTGCGCTTCAGACCGTCCGGTGGAGCATGAGTCCGCTGCTCTACCTCGGCGTTTACCTTTCTGCCACGCATCCCTCTCCGCTGGAGAACTGGGAAAATTTAGAGGGCGGGGTGATAGAGTGGCTCCGGAAATGGACGGGACTACTTTGATGTCTCTCCCTCCGAGGGAGAGCGCTGGTGCTTAATCAACTAGTCCTGTCCATGCTCTGGTACCGGCTCAACACCCTGGTCCCGGCCCCGGGTTTCCTGACCAACCTCCGGACATCGATTCTGGGGTTCTTTTGGTCAGGAATGCACTGGGCCCCTGTAAGGGTTTTTCATCTACCCCTGAAGGAAGGAGGACAGGGCCTGAAGTGTCTGCACACTCAGGTCCACGTCTTCCGCCTCCAGGCCTTACAGAGGCTCCTTTATGGTGCAGGCAGTTCGGCGTGGAGCATACTGGCGCATGCCATCCTGCGCCGCATCCGAGGGCTCCGATATGACCGGCAGCTCTTTTATCTCTGTCCGGGAGGTCTTCCGCGAGACCTCTCCGGGCTGCCGGTCTTCTACCAGGACCGCCTCCAGACTTGGAAACTGTTTTTAACGACCAGGTCCGTGGCAGCCACTGAGGGGGCAGATCTCCTTGCGGAGCCCCTGCTACACACCCCCCAGCTCCGTGTGCAGGTGGCGGAGTCCCGCTCGGTGCGCCAGACCTTGATCCTGGCAGAAGTCACGAGAGTCGGAGACCTCCTGGACTACGACCGGGGAGACTGGCTGGATCCCCTGACGCTCGCTCGGTGCTTGGGGCTCTCCAGACCTTGTACCCTCCGGTGCATACTTCAGGAGGTGAAGGCCGCTTTGCCGCCCGCTGCTAGAGCTTACCTCGATCGGGTCCTGCTCGAGGGCACGCCCCGCCCACCCTCTACCCCAGGCCTGCCGGACCTTTTAATTGGACCCTTGCCCCGTAGACCCAATTGACCCCCTCACCTCTTTACGGTGAGCCGGTTGCATGAACTGCAGCCGGTATGCTTCCAAACCGTGCCAAGGAAACATCTATACACGCTCATGCTCCACACCCTTCATGCCCTCACCCTAGTGTCCCACCCCGACACAAAGTGGCAAGACCTTCTGCCACCTTTGGAGGGTGAGCAGCCCCGGTGGGCCAGCCTATATTCCACCTTGGTTCCGAGGCTCGTCGGGGACATCAGTTGGCGGCTCCTTCACGGAGCTGTGAGCACGGGCACGTACTTGGCGCGGTTCAACCCCATCCCAGATACTTGTCCCTTTTGTGGTGTGAGGGAAACCCTGGCACACATATATATTTGGAGTGTGTCAGGCTGCCGACCCTGTTCCGGCTCCTCACAAATCTTTTATTACATTTTTGGTTGCATTTTTTCCCCTCATCTTTTCATTTATGCACTCCCCATCTGTGGCCTCACAAAGTTGCAGGATCTCCTAGTTAACCTCCTCCTGGCCCTGGCTAAAATGGCCATTTATAAAACCAGAGAGAGGAGGTTGGCCGATGGAGTTTCCTGTGACTGTGGGGCCGTTTTCTGATCCTCGGTCCGTTCACGTATCCGGGCGGAGTTCCTCTGGGCGGAGTCCACCGACTCTCTTGATGCTTTTGAGGAGTGGTGGGCGATGTCTGAGGCTCTCTGCTTGGTGTCCCTGTCCAGCTCCCTTTGTTTTGACCCTTTGACTGGGGGAGAGAGTAAGGGACTCCAGCCCCAGCCCTTGCTGCTGCAGACACCACCACCTTAGAGGGGTCCTTTTACACGTGGGTGCACATGCCCCCCCCCCGGATTGTCCACCCCACAGCCTGCCCCTTTTGTTGGGTGCTTTCTGAGGAGGGAATTGTTGGTGACACTCGGGCGTAGCGCCAGGTAATTCGAGGGGGTGGCAGACCTTGAGAGTTGATGAAGCCCCCTTGCTCTGGACCACCAGCTAACTCGGAAGGGTGGAAGACCATGAGAGTCGAGGAAGCCCCCCGCTCTGGGCCCAGGCAAGCTTGAACACTTCCCTCCCCTGAAGCTGAGAAAACAATTGTGATTGGTTGCTGTGTTACACATTGCATATGCTGTTGTTTTGTTTTGTAAGTGTGTTATGCAAATAAAAAAATACCTTTTTTGCTTAAAAAAAAAAATTACTCTCCTCTAGCCATCTGGCCCAACCCTGTCACAATATATATATATTATAATTTTCTTACTATATGTTCCATTCTATGCATCCGATGAAGTGGGCTGTAGCCCATGAAAGCTTATGCTCTAATAAATTTGTTAGTCTCTAAGGTGCCACAAGTACTCCTGTTCTTTTGGCGGATACAGACTAACATGGCTGCTACTCTGAAACGTATGTTGATGTAAACTGTGCATCTTTTTGTTCATGCCCGCACTATCCACACTGGGGCAGTTAGAGTGCAACATTTTGGTGCGCTCTACAATTCACACCCCCATGATCTGCACTGCAATGCAGCATACGCATAGCCTGAGACAAATCCCCTGTTAGTATGAGGGATGATTTAGGTGATGTCCCCATAGGAGGATACACATACTGCCCCCCCAGCAATAACTAGTATACTGTACCCAGGCCCAACTCCGCCTGCCCCCCCAAAAAAAACACCAAACCCTACCAAAACAAGACACTCCACTTGCAAATGCTTCTTCCCTTGGGGAAGGGATGAGAGATTAAACAGCACGTGACAGTACAGTCACATCACTTAATGCATTCCTGGAAGGTGCTCAGATAGCTCTCAGTCCGAGTATCTAAGAACATACATAGAATAGAAGCTAGTTTAACTTGATTGAAAACCCCACTTAACACCAACCTAGACACAGTTTAATACCAATAGTTCAATTTTAGCTCATCAAGTTATAGCCTAGTTATTTTCAGATGCTCATAGATTACAAGGCCAGAAGGGACAACTGTAGTCATCTAGTCTGACCTCCTGTATAACACAGGCCATAAAACTTCCCCAAAATAATTCCTACAGCAGATCTTTTACAAAAACATCCAGTCTTGATTTAAAAAGTGCCAGTGATGGAGAATCCATCACCACCCTTGATAAACTGTTCCAATGATTAATCACCCTCCCAGTGTTAAAATGGGTCTGTATTGGTACTAAATGGAATTTTCAATAGAGTTAACTTCACTGAGTTGTCTGAAGAAGAAAAAAGCACCTTTTCTCCTAGACAATGGGCTTGTCTACACTTAAAACACCACAGCGGCACAGCTGTGCTCGTGGAGCACTGCAATGTAGACGCTACCTCCAGCGACAGGAGGAATTCTCCCGTTGGCATAGAATGCTGCCTCCCTATACTGAGCAGGGGGTGGGGAGGCATAATCTAAAGGGAGGACACATAACCACCCTGCGTGTCTCCCCTGCCCAGTAACCCCACCACCGTGTGCCCAGCCTGGGGCCGCCACATTCTCCCCACCCCACTTTATCCGTGGAGGGAAAAGGGTGTTTCTGTCCTTCTCTCCCTGTGCCTCCTCCCGGCACATTTGGCTACCCTCCACAGCAGCAGGGCGGGGAGCAGGATAGAGCCACTTCTGACTGAGAGATCCTGGCTGGGAGGCAGCGGCGGTCCACTCCCTGCCTGGGCTCGGCTGCTGGGGACAGGGCAGGGCTGAGTGAGCTGAAGCCCCCTTTTCCCCCCCGGCATGCTTGGCCCATGTCCCCAGCAGCTGAGCCCGGGGCTGCCTCCCAGCCAGGCTCTCTCAGGCAGAAGCAGCTCTGTCCTGCTCCCTGCCTGGCTGCCAGGGAGAGGGGCCAAACGTGCTGGGGGAGAGGCTCAGGAATAGAAGATAGAGTCCCTCTCCCTCCCCACTCCCGGCAGACCAATCGGGAGGGGGGGCACTTGACCCTGCATGTCCCCCCCATGCGTCGCCTCTGCCCATTGGCGTAAGTAATCCACCTCACTGACAGGCTGTAGCTAGGTCTTCTTCCATCGACCTAATGCTGTTTATATGGGGACTTCGATCGGCTTAACTATACTGCTCAGGTGGGTGGATTTTTCACACCCCTGACTGACGTAGCTAAACTAATTTTCTAGTGTAGACCAGGCCAGAGCTTCAGGTGCTTTTGAAATTTTACCATGTGTTAAAATTATTCTTCTCCCAGTGCAAACATGGCCTTTATGTATCTATTGCTCGATCAGCAGCACCTCCAGTAGTGAGGCTGGGCAGGATTGCTGCATCCAACTGGAGTACTTGTGGCGCCTTAGAGACTAACCAATTTATTTGAGCAAAAGCTTTTGTGAGCTACAGCTCACTTCATCGGATGCATACTGTGGAAAATACAGAAGATGTTCTTATACATACAAACCATGAAAAAATGGGTGTTTACCACTACAAAAGGTTTTCTCTCCCCCCACCCCACTCTCCTGCTGGTAATAGCTGTAATAGAGTGGGGTGGGGGGAGAGACTACCTTTTGTAGTGGTAAACACCCATTTTTTCATGGTTTGTATGTATAAGAACATCTTCTGTATTTTCCACAGTATGCATCCGATGAAGTGAGCTGTAGCTCACGAAAGCTTATGCTCAAATAAATTGGTTAGTCTCTAAGGTGCCACAAGTACTCCTTTTTTTTTTGTGAATACAGACTAACACGGCTGTTACTCTGAAACCTGCATCCAACTGGTTCACAGTGAAAGCAAATTAAAAGGAGATAAGCGACTGCTCTATTTAGCAACATGCAACAAAGAAAAGCTTTGAGAAACATGACCATTAATTAAGATGGAAGCCATACAAGAGCTATAGTGACTTGGTTAATCCTATAAATACAGAGTTAAATTTCTCCAGGTCTCTGATAAGATAGGACTATTTTGTTTTATCTACTGTTCTCTCAGTGTCCAAGGCTACTGAAATGCAAAAGTGCCAGATGGCTGGGGAAGGTAAACAAATTGCAAAATCCTTCTTATATTTATCACTAAATACCCTGAATGCCCCCGCTCCTCTCCCACAGAAATTATTCATTAGAAGCCAGTTTGGGACAAGTGGCATTCAGCTGTGCTTATCAGCTTGTAACAAAAAATTGGGGCTATATAGTTGCATTGCATGGCCTTTTTCTATTAGACAGGGAATCTAAATCATCTTTAGGGTAACTATGCTGGTGTGAATTTGGCCTACCGGCTATAGCTGCTATGGAGACTATGACACCAGTACTAGAAATAAGGTTCCTGCTTATGCATTCATAGCATCCATCATGATCCTAGGGCCGAGTGTTTGTTGTTTGTATCCTTTCCCACCTGAATATGTGCACTAGTGGAAAGATCGTGATGCTCTTGCCAGGGTTGCTATTAGCATGCAGATGCTGTGGTCCAATGGATAGGGCATTGGAGTGGAATTTAAGGGTACGTCTACACTGCAATAAAAAAACCCATGGCACCAAGTCTCAGAGCCCAGATCAAATGACTTGGCCTTACAGGGCTAAAAATGGAAGCAGAGATGTTGGGGTTGGGCTGGAACCTGTACTCTGAACGTCCCCCACCCCCTTTGGTGTTTCAGATCCTGGGCTCCAGGCTGAGCCTGAACATCTGTACTGCAATTTTTAGCCCTGCAGTCCGAGCCCTGTGAGACTGAATCAGCTGACCTGGGCCAGCCACAGCTGTGCTGCAGGTCTTTTAGTAGCACAGACATACCCCAAAGAGACTCAAGTTCTATTTTCAACTCAGCAGCGACCTGCTCTGTGACCTTGGACAATACACATCACCTCTCTGTTTCCTCTCCCACTGTTTGTCCATCTCATCTATTTATGTAGACTGTAAGTGTTTCAAGACAGGCACTGCTTCTCACTGAGTTTGTACAATACCTAGCACAAAGGGGCCCTGACCGTATCAAATTAGGACCCTATTTTACTACAAACTCCACTGCATAAAGGATTAGTGCAGTAAAGAATTCAGACTCTGCCTCCCTTTTAAGTTTGTGTCCTTTCTGATAGAATGCATAAGTAAATAATCTGTAATTCTTTGTTATAATGAAACAACAGCTCACTACAGTACATGCAGGGGTGGCCCAACTTGCTGAGCCGCATATGATAATCTTCAGAAGTTTAAGAGCAGGGTGCACCTGGCAGGGCTCAGGGCTTCTGCCCTGTGGCAGGGTGGTGGGGCTCAGAGCTTCAGCCCCATGGGTGGACCTGCCAGGGCTCAGGGCTTCAGCAGGAGTAGGGCTGAAGCCCCAAGCCCTGTCAGCTGGCAGGTGCCTCCCACTAGGCTGAAGCCCCTAAACCCACCACCGGGCAAAAGCCCTGAGCTTTCCCCCCACCCCAGTCTGGTAGGTGGAGAATGGCGGGGTGTGGGGGAGGCTCCACAAGCCATACTTTAACTGTAAAAGAGCCACATGTGGCTTGCAAGGCACGGTTTGGCTACCCCGGTACACAGTATTTTCAATTTACTGTAAATGGTGTTTGTTTTTAAACACATTTGTAGCAAATGCTGCCACGTCCAAATAACTGGAACCGGATAGGGCAGGGGTTCTCAAACTGGGGGTTGGGATCCCTCAGAGGGTCATAAGGTTATTACATGGGGGGTTGTGAGCTGTCAGCCTCCACTCCAAACCCCGCTTTGCCCCCCACATTTATAATGGTGTTAAATATATAAAATAGTGTTTTTAATTTATAACGGGGGGGGGGGGAGGGGTCAGGTCACACTCAGAGGCTTGCTATGTGAAAGGGGTCACCAGTACAAAAGTTTGAGAACCACTGGGATAGGGCTTCATATGGAGAAGGACTCAACGTTGAGAAACAAATTGTTTTAAAACATGTAGCATCTATATTGGTGCCTGCTATTTAACTAATTAGTTGTGGAACTTTATCTGGGAGGGTTCATGGAAGACATGTTAGACTAAGAGCATAGGAACTAAGTGGATGCTAGTTCTTCCCTGCATCAGCTTTAATATCCATAGCCATTGAATCTTTATGATTAACACTAGCTTAATTGGAGCATCTAGTGCCTTGTCTTTGTTAGGATAAGGAGTGTATTTTAACATGATAACTGATACATATTAAAATCCTAATGTAAGTTGTAGTTTTAACACATTAGCTGGTTGAGGTAAACCCTAACCTCCCTACTAGTCTCCTGCATCTTAAGCATTAAGAGGGTTTTCAATCACATGAAGCTAACATGTTTGAAAAACTAGACCTTTTGGCCGGTATAGAAATGACCCAGGGCTTTGTCTCAAATAGGAAAAGTAGCTGAGTTCAGGTTGTGCTTAGTAGCTAAGCAAATTTTTTCTTACAGAAGGTCTTCACTGAAGAAGTAACTTGAATAGCTACAGTCAAGTTACCTAGCTTGAGCGACAGCAGCCGCACGACAAAATAACATTGGAGATGCTGTGTCCACGCGTATGTGGCACTAAAATTTCTGGAGGAATATTTATGGTTCTTCTTCACTGGGGCGGGGTGAAGAAGCTTGGTCCTGCTGGCTGCTGCTGCAGGGCAGGCAAGGTCTTTCCTCCCCCACCTCTTCCCCCAGCATACGGGGTTCCTGCCCCTCTTCCTCTCCCTCCCTGCCGCCGATCAGCTGATGGCCCTTGTGCGGGAGGGGGAGAAGTGGAGCCACAGTGTGCGTGCTGCTCTGGGGAGGAGATGGAGAAGAGGTTGGGACAGGGCCTTGGGGAAGTGGGGTGGAATCAGGGCATATCCCTTCCAGCCCCCTGCCATGAGCTGCTCAGGGCAGGGGGCTGGGAGCACACCCACAACCCCAGCCCACACCCCCAGCCCTGACCCCTGCACCCCTCCCACACACTCCCAA
Organism: Natator depressus; assembly: GCF_965152275.1. Taxonomy (NCBI): domain Eukaryota; kingdom Metazoa; phylum Chordata; order Testudines; family Cheloniidae; genus Natator; species Natator depressus. The sequence continues at coordinate 122,348,911 of NC_134239.1, read as the reverse complement.
CTGCCCTGACCCCTGCCCCTCCCCATAACCCAGCCTCCTGCCCTGACCCCTGCACCCCCCACAACCCCAGCCCTAACTTCAGCACCCCCCACACATACCCAGCCCCCTCACACCCCATGTCCTGACTCTTGCACCCCCCACATTCCCACCCCCACCCTGAGCACCAAACAGGAGCTCCTGCACCCTCCCCCACCCCTCACATTCCCACCTGCATCCCTTGCACCAAACGGGAGCTGCCCAGGTAAGCACTCCACACCCAAACCCCAACCCTGAGCCTCCTCCCTCATTCTAGCTCCTGGCCAGACCCTACACCCCAACCCCCAGCCTGCTCCTTCACCCCCAGCCCTGTGCTCAGTGCACTCCCATCCTCAGCTCCGTGCAGAGAGAGAGGAAGAGAATGGGCTAGAACCAGGGAGAAGGTAGGTACCCACTCTATGTGGGCAGGGAAGCTTCATTTAAAATTAAAATTAAATTTAAAATGCTGATCTTATGCCGCCGGCCCACTGCTAGCCTGGGGTTCCGTTCACCTAGGCTGGCAGCAGGCTGAGCAGGGCCTGTGGCCGGGACCCAGGCTGGCAAGGGGCTGGCAGCCGGGACCCTGGCTGGTAGGAGCTGGCGGACTGAACCCCAGATCGGCAGCGGGCTGAGCGGCAGTGGGCTGAGCGGCTCAGCCCACTGCCAGTCTGGGGTCCCAGCTGCCTGCCCCGCTCAGCCCACTGTCAGTCTGGGGTTCTGGCTGCCGGCCCCTTACCAGCCTGAGTCCCAGCCACAGGCCCTGCTCAGCCTGCTGCCAGCCTAGGTGAACGGAACCCCAGGCTAGCAGTGGGCCGGTGGCATAAGATCAGCATTTTAAATTTAATTTTAAATGAAGCTTCTTAAACATTTTGAAAACCTTATTTACTTTACAGACGACAATAGTTTAGTTATATAATATATAGACTTATACAGAGAGACCTTCTAAAAATGTTAAAATGTATTATTGGCACGCGAAACCTTAAATTAAAGTGAATAAATGAAGACTTGACACACCACTTCTGAAAGGTTGCCGACCCCTGGCCTACAGGATCAGGCACCTGAGGTGAATTGGCACAAAACACCTGAGGAGGAGGACGACTTCCCCTATAAACTTTAGCCTAACTGCTAAGGTACTCACCAGGATTTTTGAGACCCCAAATGCAAGACCTCTTCTGCCTGATGAGAAGGGACCTGAACACAGTCTGCCATCCCTCAGTTGGGTGCTGTAACCACTCTGTTATAGAATATTTTGGTGTGGGTCTCCCTCAATTTCTCCTATTGAAGTTGTTTCACTTTAATTAAATTGATTAATTAGGGCAGTAAGAGTTAGGATGACCATAGCTTAGTGGTTACAACATTCACCAGAGAGGTGGCAGATCCCTGTTCAACTCCCTTCTTCTCAGGTGGAGGGGAACTTGAAGGGGGAGTCTCCCATGGCCTGTGTGAATACCCTATTCACTAGGCTAAGGGTTATAAGAGAGGGTCCTTGTTCTACACCCTACATTTTGTTTTAGGCCTCACAGGCACCTTGGTGGCCAAATGCCTATCTTCGTCTAGTTCATAGACTGGAAGCAGAGATTGGCCTGCAGGGAAACTCCTGACTTAAGTGCTAAATGCCATGACTGGGTAGGGTTAGCACACCCCTGTCATCAGTAACTCCCATTGGCTAGTTTAGGCAGCTCCTCAGCTAACTTTGTGGATTCTAGCCTAAGACATCTCTCTCTCCCCATTCATTGTATAGGAGCTAGGCACCTATCTCAGAGATTGTGGAACACAGCATTGTTCTTGTGATTGTCTAGGCATGTAAAAGTTAAGTGAGGGGACTTAGACAAGGTGACACCTATCTGGGACAATACAACAGGCTAAAAAAAAAAAAAAAAGTCTAGCTAAATTTATAAGAGGGGCTTACCATTGCAGCACTGGACCCTGTTGCTGCCTTAGTTTTCCCCTTCTGGGGTTTCTCAAAAACTGCACCCAGCCATTTGCAAGTCAATTAACTCCCTTTCTTAGGGTCTGGTTCATTAAGACATCATCATTCAGATGGCAATTTATACCAAAACAAATCTTTCCCCACTCCACAGTTTCTTCACCCCCTTGCCAGACTCAATAGTTCTTTCCAAAGCTTAGATCTTGCTTCCTGGTGTTTCCTCAAGCCTCTGCTCCTGAGCCTCACTATAGGTCATTCCAGCCAGGCGTTTTCAACTGCCTGGTGTGGAGAACCCATTTCCTTCTCTTCTCTGAGCCTCGATTATCTCTGGATCCCTTATAGAAGTTTTCTTCTCGAGCTCCTTTAAGCAGGGACTATCTACTAAGGTCATTGTAGGAATCAACTACCAGACCTCACCCAAGCTTCCTTTCTCTGAGGGAGTTGGCTCTTATAGGAAGCCCACACCCCCAGGCTACCATCAGGTTATCTTGGTCAACTGACAACTGCAGGCAGAGGAACCTTGGGGGGGGCTTGGGGGGTCACATGCCCCCACAGATTTCTGCCAGGGTGGGAGTTGGCCTGAGCTTGGCTGCTAAGAGGCACCTGGCATAGGGAAAAGCGTAACTAGTCATCTCAGACTGCAGAACCAAGCCCAAATCCATCCCTTAGTGCTAGATAACTAGGCACAGGCATGGCTGTGCCCAACTCCCATAACACTCTTCACCTACATTCAGAGAAAGGTTGAGTTTAGATTAGTTTTAACTAGAATATGTTAGCTAACCCCAGCCTAAACTAACCACTTCTTCTAGTCTTGACAAAGCCGAGGACTGTAGTCACTTCCAAGAATCATAAAGCAACAAATCTTTCTCTGAGTTACAGCCTAAAGCTATCACAAGCAGTGCAGAAACTGCAGGAATGATATGAATAGGAGCTAACGAGCAGCACAGTCAAACTGGGAAATACCATTTTTGAGGTATTTGTCAGTATCCCTATAGCCCTATCCTTAGGGCCCTCACCTGGGATGTGAGTGTCACAGGTTTGAATCCCCACCCCCTGATTGGGGGCAGAGACTTGAACTCACATGTTCTAGGTTAGTACCCTAACCAGCTGCCTGTGGGGTGGGTTGCTCTCACTCTTTCCTGCTGAAGCTGTCCCACTTCGTATAAATAATTCAGTATGTATAGGAGTAAGAAGCTGACTCTCCTCCTACTTCACCACCAAGCTATAGAGCCAACCTCTAGCCCAATGAATATTTAATTATTTATGCAAAGTGCCAGGCGGTGGGGAGGGCAAGTCCCTTGTGTCTCTCAATGCCCAGCACTGAAGTGGAGGGAGCTAGTGCCCCGTGTTTTGCTTTGCCGCGGGGGGGCCAAGCAGGTGTTCCCCAGTGTGTGTAATGGGCTGGTGTCCCTATGGCTGCCAGTGCATGACAATGTGTTTGTGTGTGTGTGGGAAGATTGGTGTCCACTGAGGATCCCGGTGCCTAGCACAGGGGGAGGAGGGGGCTGATTTCTCCCGGTGCCGGGCATGGGGGTGGTGGTTTCTCCCGGTGCCTGGTACTGTGGAAGGGGGGGCTAGCAGTTCCCGGTGCCTAGCACGGGGGGACGGGACACTGGCGGTTCCCGGTGCCTGGCACTGGGGGGGGGGGTTGCTTCTCCCGTTGCCTGGCGCTGGACCGGGGGCTGGCGTCCCCGCGAGGCTCCAGGCCGGTGCCTGGCGCGGGGGAGTCGGGAGGCGGCTGGCAGTTCCCGGGGCCTGGCGCGGGGGGCGGCGGGAGGGGAGCTGCCTGGGCCCAGCTCTGCAGCGCCGGCTCCGCCCCGGGCCCGGATTGGCGAGGCCGCGGCGGCTCCACCCCGAACAAGTTGGCTCCGCTGTGGGGGGATCCGGCTGTGCCGAGCGACCGGGGTCTGCTGAGCCGCCCGTCCGCCACCGGCTCCGGGCCCCCCGCTGCTCTGGGACCCAGGCGGGCCCGCGCCCTGTACCCGGTAGGGCCGCGGCTCGGGGGAGGGGCCCGGGGCCCGCGCCGCCCCCGAGCAGCCCCGGGAGCGGGGCTGCTCGGGGCGGCCGGGCAGGTGGGTCCCGCTCGGGAGGCTGAAGGGGGGATCCCGGCGTGGGGCCCGCCCCAGCGGGCGGGCGGGCGCTGGAGAGGGCGCCGCGAGCAGGCCCCGGACGCAGCCGCGGTCTTTCCTGCCTGGCCGCGGCGGCGCTGGGGCCGGGAGGGGGCCGCGTCTGGGAGGGCGGTCGGGCCGGAGCCAAGCGCCAGGCAGGGGCAACCGGGCCTGGTTTGCCGGCCGCGGGCAGGGGTGCGGGCCCCGTAGGGTGGGGTCCCCCATGGCTGACTCCCCTCTGCAGCTCCCGGCTCTGCTGCTGGGGACCGGGGGACCCTTCCTCCCCTCCCTACCACAGCCCCCGTTCGGGCTCCCCCCCTCTGCGGCCCCCCATTAGGCTCCCTTCCCCCCCCCCCTTCCCTGCTGCAGCCATGGGCACGGGGTGCTCTTGCATGGTGTTCCATTGCCCCCCACTGCTGCGGGGATATGGATGGGGCTCCCCGTCCCCAGCGCTGGTGGGGCTCCCGTGCCCTTCTTTGCGTTTAGAAGGTCCCTCACACGTTATCGGTCTACAACACACTCTGTTGTCCCTTCATAGAGGATCCACCCCCCTACAGAAGGCTGGATGTGGCTAGGACACCCGCACCCCTTATGGGGGCTCATTTCCCCTCTCTGTTGCTGTGGTGCCCCCTCTGTGGGGCTTCCTGCTGTAGCCTCTTCCTCCTGCGTGCTGCACTTATAGTGGGACTGGGAGGACAGGTATATGATGCTTTGGCTTCAGCTGCAGTGAAGTCATAATGTAGGGGGGTAATGCCATCAGGCTGTGGCTGTGACTTCACCACTCTCTGCAGTAGACTAAGATGAGTCTGTGTGCCATGTCCTGTAAAACTGGTAAATCTTTAACATACCTATGTGCAACATGAAAGGATTGTATCTTTTATAAGAACACTGCCAACTGGAAATCTAATCAACTTTTAAAAGAGAGTTAAAGTTTTATACCTGTCTGGAGTTTCCTGGCCAGTTTTTGTGGTTTTACCACCCCATTTTTCTGAGGTTTTTCTCTTTTTCTCCCCTGTTGCTTTGTGAAACCCCCAAAGAAGTTTTTGTGAAGCTGAATCCAAACTGCAGTCCAAAAAATGGAACTCTATTCACTATTAAAAATAGTCTAGATGTGACTTGTAGCAATATGTGCTCAGATGGGCATTGTATAATAACTCAAAAGGTTAAAAATACAGTTCAAGTGGATGTGATATTTTTATCCAGATGATATTGTCCCTTAAAGGTTGCACCCGAAACAATGAGTTGTAGCTTTTTGTTTAACAAAATAAAACCTAGTTTCTTCTTTACACTAAGCCCTGGTTTACATTACAGAGTTAGTTCCATGTAAGGCAGCTTTCGTCGACCTAACTAAGTTTCTACACTAAAATGTCACTCCTGCCAATGTAACTCACACGCTACATCGACTTAATAACTCCTCCACCAGAGGCAAAGTGCTTAGGTCAATGTGGTGTCAGTGTAGGTGCTGCGTTGCTTACAGTGACTGTTGCTAGCTTTCAGAAGCCGGCTCATAATGCCCCACGCTGACAGTTAAATTGGTGCAAATGCTCCTGGTGAGGACGTGCACTGTCAACACAAGGAGCGTAGTGTGGACATGTAAAATGATTTAATTACTGCGTTGGCTGTATGTTGACGTAACTTAGGTCAACATAATTTTGTAGTGTAGACATACCCTAATTGTATGGTTAAATATAGGTGAAACATGCATATATCTGTCTGTATAATGGGGGTAATACCTCTCTCACAGAGTGTGGCAAGGCTTAATGAATATTTGTGGAGCTCTTTTTGGTGCTTGGATGAAAGGTTCTATATAAACCTTTATTGTTATATTTGGGTCCCCTTCTGATATCCTTATAGGAAAACAGTAAACACTGAGGTGGCCACAGTTGTTTTGGAAGTCCAAAGTCTAAACCTCATAAAGGTCTGTGGGTATGCTAATGTTACTGCTAAACACCATGGCAGAAATACTGCTGTACTCTTTCTTTGCTAAGTGTGTACTCAGAGTCTAGGTAGTGTATCTGGATGAATGAAATGATATTGGTAAATTTGAGTAATGTGGTCATTTGTGACCAAATTAATCCAGGGTGTAACAGTTAACTTCATTGAAGTTGTAGTAGGGATATATTTGGCCCTTGGAATCTTTCAGTGTTTTGCTTCCTCCTCAATAAATGGCTAATCCTTTGCTTCAGGGACTGGGAGTGTTTTGAATGCAGTGTGTTCAGTCCTGGTGGGAGGGGGAAGGGAGTGCCTTGTGTTGCTTTCCAACTGCTACATGCCTTCTCTATCGCTGAATGAAAGAGCCTCATTGACTGGTTTTGGGAGGTAATGTGTCCCGCTCTCTGCTTGAAAGGTAAATTTGTCAGAAACCAGGGCCTTTCTGAGGGAAAGAGAAGGACTATCTTTCAAACAAACAAAAGGTTCCCCCCCCCCTTGCTGATAATAGCTCACCTTACCTGATCACTCTTGTTACAGTGTGTATGGTAACACCCATTGTTTCATGTTCTCTGTGTATATAAATCTCCCCACTGTATTTTCCACTTAATGCATCCAATGAAGTGAGCTGTAACTCATGAAAGTTTATGCTCAAATAAATTTGTTAGTCGCTAAGGTGCCACAAGTCTTCCTTTTCTTTTTACTATCCAGAAGGTGATTGATGCCTTATCAAAAGCAGGTGGATAACAAAGACAATGTCTGTTAATTGAGTAACACTTTTGAAATTACCCTTTTTAATGAAAAAAGAAAAGGAGTGCTTGTGGCACCTTAGAGACTAACCAATTTATTTGAGCATGAGCTTTTGTGAGCTACAGCTCACTTCATTGGATGCTCAAATAAATTGGTTAGTCTCTAAGGTGCCACAAGTACTCTTTTTCTTTTTGCGAATACAGACTAACACGGCTGTTACTCTGAAACCTTTTTAATGACATGCACTTAATAACTAGAAGTTGCATTTTAATATGGCTGATGAATTGAGAGCTTCTGATTTGATTTAATACCAGGGCTAGTCTTCAAATATGTTTGCATGCTCTGTGACTGAGTTGGTTCGTTCTTATGTGACTAGAGAATTATTAAAAATACTTCAAATGCACAGACTTTGTATTGTTAAAGGTAGATGAAACATTAAGACTTACTTTTGCATCAGTTCAGATATGAAAAGGATTGTGAACATATGGAGACAACTTGTCAAGCATTGTGATGCAATAGCATGTTTTATTTTCTCAAGGGTATAAAATTATTTTTGCATATTTTGTGATTCAGGAAGCCTATTGCAATGAGCTGCTAATGTGTACCATAGTGTTCCGCTGGATAGAATGAGAATGGCATAATTAACTGTTTGTGATAAAACCTTATGTTATGATATTCGCGTCTAGTTCAAGTGCTAGGAAGTGCTATGCATCTGGAGCAAGAAGAACAGAGTTTTCTATCTTTGTTGTTGCTGTGAGTTCTGAGTGGCTGTGTACTGTAGCAACAGCCATGAAGTTCTGGGTGGCAACAGCTTTGATACAAAGTACTGGCTTTAGTTTCTTTTTGCATTCCTTTGTGGCTGACATGTTAGTAGTATTCTCAAACTAGCACAATTATTGTAATAGTTGACAAGTAGCACAGAGTGTTCTACTGGTTCCCATTTCTCTCCCCCACCCCCCTCCAAAAACCAACATTGTTGTGTGGATGTTAATATGTTCAAACTGCAAATTAGGTAGCTGGTTCCAATCAAAATATCATTGTTGGTTTTTTTGGTAAGGAGTCTTGCAAAGGTTGCTATTAAAAAGCAAGCATCAATAAGACAAATTTATAGCTGAGTCTGTTACCAAAGCCTATGATTCAATGCTGCTCTATCGTTGAAAACTTGCATATCTCCAGTTAGTAATTAAATTTGTATCTTTTCCCAAAATGTCTTCTATACAAATACAGAAAACCATTTTGTTCGTGTCTAAGACAATTTAGGGCTTTTCTGGTCACTGGATTTAATGTTCAAGTCTTTAGAAACTGATTTTGGCTTACAAAACGAGGAAGTTTGTCTGTAACCTGCAAGGTACCTTTCACTAACATTATGTGCTGCACAGAAAACTGTGGATTTATTTTCGCTTTATATAGTAGTGAAATTTAAACTTGTTTTAAAACACCATTTTGAGCCTTTTTGCTCAGCTTTAATGTTCAAAGGTCAGTGCAGCTGAGACTTGCTCATTTCTGTGAATATTGCTCTTGTTAAAACATGATTAATGAGATTAGGAGAATTGCCACAAGTAGCAGAATCTGGCTGCAGTTCTGGAATTAGCATATGTTTCTTTTCTTCCTCCCTCTGTCATTTCCCCCAAAGAATCTTACCTCTTTCTGTTGTGGTAGGGGAAAAATCTGCTGTACCATTTGCTATTCCTACTGTCCATGTGATTACAAAATTAATCCTCACACACACTCAATTTTCTCTGAAGTTCAACCATGTCTTTCAGTGGGCATTCTAGTGACTATTAAATACTCTTGAAGAGTGAAAACATACTAGTCTTATCTTACACAGAAATGTTTGCGCTGATTGGAACCAGAAAACTTGGGGAAAACTAAAATATTGAATGTAATGCTTTTTATGTCAGGAGGATTTAAAAAAAAAATCAGTAAATGCAGGGGGTGCGGTTAGTTGTAAAATAATGGGTTTAGGTGATCTTGAAATTGAATTTCTGCCAGGGAAAATCTTACTGTTCTAATTTATTACTCTATACTCCTGTTTGTAGTGCTTGGAAGCTAATGTATGCTTGCTTTGCTGCAAGCCAGGAGAACATTAGTGATTAAAAATTTAGCAGGTGCTGTGGTTCACTTAACTACTTGTTCTTTCATCATTTAGGTCATACCACACACTTATGTTTCTAAGAGTCTGTCTAGCTTTTTCATTCTTAAAAGTCAAATTCTCTTGTGCAAACTACCATAGTGTCTATATAACTGATTTGTTAAGAACTGGGTTATGCAGAGTAAATTACTCAGTATTATTCTCAAGCTTCCCCTAACCTTTGGGAATCTCCTTTTTTATTTCTCAGCTACTGTTCCCCTTTCTCCCCCGCCCTGCCCTGGTAGGCAGATCCTCATTCCTGTAGCTTCTCTGACTTTGGAAATCCAGTGCTTTCTGTTGGTTGAACTGAGATAAATGCACCCCACTGTCCAGCAATTAAGTATGAGACATACATAGGCTCAAGGATCCTCACTTGATTTCGTTGTGTCTGAAGCAGCATTTTTATGTGCAAATGCTCTTATTGTTTCAGGCAGGATTTTAAAGTCTGAAGATAAAGCCACCCAGAAAAATTCTGTCAGTATTATTTTATCCAGTATGCCATTTAACTGGTTTGTTAATATTCATGATTCTAGTTTTGCTCAGTATGTCTTTTTTTAAAAAATTTATAACTTCTGTCTTCGGGGTCTTTTTACTAGAAGACTTTATTTAAAATATGGAATCCTCTTCTGGACTACATGAAGTCACTTAACCCATCTTGAAATGTGTAGACTGTGTTGCAGTTTGTTTCCACTTCTTTTAACACCTCCCCTTCTATTTCTTGTTTCATGTGTATTGGTAAAAGGTGAAAAAAACATGTTTTGTAGTAGATGCCTCATCTTCTCTCAGAGGGGGTTGGATTCTGAAACTGTAGCTTACTAACTTCATTTTGTTGCATCTGTTGCTATTCTTGTAACTGGAAAAAATAAAACCAAATCAAAATAAGTCTGCCTTAAGCTAGGCTGTCCGTTAAGGAGGGTCTGCCTTCACTGCATAAGTAATACTCAAGATGTTCTAGAATTGTTAGCAATAGCAATATAAGAGAGTTACTAACTGGGTTTTATGCAAGATGGGTGGAGTACAAAAGTGCATCCAGGTGACATTATATATTCAGATCCTTTCCTGCATGAAATATGCATTTTTATTAATTAATATTTCACAATCTCTTATTTCATATATAATGTTGGTAAGAGGAATACTGCTTGTTATACATAGATAACAGATGCAGAGATTGTTCTTTGAGTCAACGTGGATTGTTTCATCTAACTATCCTCTTTAAAAGGTGGGTGAGAGAATGTATTTTATTGAGCCAACTTCTGTTGATAAGAGAGACAAGCTTTTGAGCTTACACAGTTCTCTTCTTCAGGTGACCTTCAGCTCTGTGTGAACTCGAAAGCTTGTCTCAGAGAAATTAAATTCAGGATGTAGAATGTAGAGCAAATATCTTGATTGAGGTCACAAAGAAAGTTGCAGTCAGCATCCAAAGCAGTGCCACAGAAGGGCTGCTGCGGGGCTTTTGGCTTAAAAGAAGGCTGTATAATGTAAGGTTGTGAGGCATCAGTGACACATCAGTAGTGAGACTGAAGACTCCAAGTTGAAAAACATAGTAAGAGGACCGAAAAAGTGCCACCATGGCAAAACAACAAAGTAAAAGAAGCAGCTAGAGGCAAAAAGGCATCCCTGAAAAACTGGAAGCTAAATCCTATTGAAGAAAATAGAAAGGAGCATAAAGTCTGGTAAGTCAAGTGCAAAAGTATAATTAGGCAAGCCAAAAAATAATTTGAAGAACAACTAGCCAAAGACTCAAAAAAATAACAGCATTTTTTTTTTTTAAGTACACGAGAAGGAGGAAGCCTGCTAAACAATCAATGGGGCCACTGGATGATCGAGGTGCTAAAGGAGCACGCAAGGACAATAAGGCCATTGCGGAGAAACTAAATGAATTCTTTGCATCAGTCTTCACTGCAGAGGATGTGAGGGAGATTCCCACACCAGAGCCATTCTTTTTAGGTGATGAATCTGAGGCACTGTTCCAGATTGAGGTGTTGTTAGAGGAGGTTTTGGAACAAATTGTTTAATTAAACAGTAATAAGTCGTCAGGACCAGATGGTATTCACCCAAGAGTTCTGAAAGAACTCAAATGTGGAATTGCAGAGCTACTATCTGTGGTGTGTAACCTATCATTTAAATCAGCTTCTGTACCACATGACTGGATGATAGCTAATGTGACACCAATTTTTAAAAAAAGCTCCAGAAGTGATCCTGGTAATTACAGGCTGGTAAACCTAACTTCAGTAGGAGGCAAATTGGTTGAAACTACAGTAAAGAACAGAATTATCCGACACATAGATGAACACTATTTGTTGGGGAAGAGTCAACATGGCTTTTGTAAAGGGAAATCATGCCTCACGAATCTATTAAAATTCTTTGAGGAGGGTCAACAAACATGTGGACAAGGGAGATCCAGTGGATATAGTGTACTTAGACTTTCAAAAAGCTTTTGACAAGGTCCCTCACCAGAGGCTCTTAATCTAAGTAAGCAATCATGGGAAGGTCCTCTCATGGATCAGTAACTGGTTAAAAGATAAGAAACAAAAAGTAGGAATAAAGGGTGAGTTTTCAGAATGCAGAGAGGTAGTGTCCCCCTGGAGTCTGTACTGGGACAAGTGCTGTTCAACATATTCATAAATTATCTGAAAAAAGGGGTAAACAGGTGGCAAAATTTGCAGATGATACAAAACTAGTCAAAATAGTTATGTCCAAAACAGACTGCGAAGAGTTACAAAGGGGTCTCGCAAATCTGGGTGACTGGGCAACAAAATGGCAGATGAAATTCAATGCTGATAAATGCAAAGTAATGCACATTAGCAGACATAATCCCAACTATGCATACAAAATGATGGGATCTAAATTAGCTGTTATCACTCATGAAAGAGCTCTTGGAGTCATTGTGAATAGTTCTCTGAAAACATCCGCTCAATGCACAACAGCAGTCAAGCTAACAATGTTAGGAACCATTAAGAAAGGGATAGATAATAAGACAGAAAATATCATCATAGTGCCTTTTTATAAATCCACGGTACGCCCACATCTTGAATACTGCTTGCAGATCTGTTCACCCCATCTCAAAAAAAGATATATTTGAATTGGAAAAGGTACAGAGAAGGGCAACAAGAATGATTAAGGGTATGAAACAGCTTCTGTATGAGGAGAGATTAAAAAGACTGGGACTTTTCATCTTGGAAAAGAGACAGCTAAGGGTGGAGATGATACCAGTCTATAAAATCTTGACTGGTGTGGAGAAAGTGAATAAGGAAATGTTATGTGAAAGAGTAAATAACACAAGAATTAGGGGTCACCCGATGAAATTAATAGGCAGCAGGTTTAAAACAAACAAAAGGAAGTACTTCACACAACACACAATCAACCTGTGGAACTCCTTGCCAGGGGTGTTGTGAAGGCCAAAGCTCTAACAGGTTAAAAAAAACCAAAATAAGGTAAGTTATTGGAGGATAGGTCCATCAATGGCTATTAGCCAGGATGGGCAGAGATGCAACACCATGCTCTGAGTGTCCCTAGCCTCTGTTGGCCAGAACGGGAGAGTGGACAACAGGGGATGGATCACTAGATGACTGCCTGTCTTGTTCATTCCCTCTGAAGCATCTGGCATTGGCCACTGTCGGAAGAGAGGATGCTGGGCTAGATTGACCATTGGCCTGACCCAGTATAGCTGTTCTTATGTTCTTAGACTCTGAGGATTCTTAAAAACTGAATGTGCACTGAATCTACAGTACACAACAGAGACCTCTCTGTAAACCATTTTTGGAAGTGTAATGGAGACTTTCAGCTTCAGGGTTTTAGCTATCTGGATTTATCTTCAGATGTATTGTTTATATACTCTGTCCTAATCAGCAGTGTGAGAGGATGAGTTTCTAATCAGGGCACCCATATTTCTTTGAAGAAGCCTGTTTGGACAAAGTTAACATTTTATTTAATACTCATTCATGACAGCACTTGTTCCAGTTAACCTGTCCATAGATAAATAGAGTAAGCGGGTATCTCGGGTACATCTGAAAATCTTCCTTTTCACCTTTCTAAATATCTCTTACAGATTACATTTGGCTCGCCCATATTAGCATGTTCAAGTTATTGTATACGATACTCTGGAAAACTGACATTCAGGGTCTGATTAGTGTATGAAATTAACAAATTTGCATATTTTTGGCAAGCCTAAGCAATAGGCATGTAATTGAGGATTTTGTTACCTTCAAACATTCCTAGCAACTCTGAACTATTTTTGGCTTGTCTTGTGATTTGTGCTTAGAATTTTACTAGCTTTTAATTAGGGAAGTGCTCTAAGATGCCTTTTTTCTCTCAGCAACTATTACTGTACAGTGAAGACCAATATAAATACAAAGTCTCTCTCTAGAAGTAAGTGTCGAATAGCTAAAATACAAAAATGAATAAATTCAAACATAATCTACAATTTCAAGTGTGTGGTGTGAAGTTAGGTCTTTTTAGAGGTGAACTGCAAAATGTTTTAAAAAAACAGAGTTGTGCTCTTTTTGTCTTTGAAGTACTGTATGAAGAAGGCCTGAAATATTTTTATAAAAAGCAGTTTTGATTTTCTGCTCATCTATTTAACCTTGGGAATATGGAGTGTGTCAAGTGTGGTTTTACTGGTTTTCCTTGGTTTTACTGGACGACCTCTAGGGCATCTCTGATCATGTGTATTGTGAGCTTTTGCAGTAGAAAGGGTTTAGTTTATTGGATCTCTATTAAAGATATCCTTTCTCCAAAACATTCAATTAGGGCTTGTCTACACAGAGACACTCAGGAAAGTTAAGGTGAATTAAATTTTAAGTTATGCACATTGACTTCACACCTTTAGCCTTAACAACTTTCCTGAAGATATGTCTACACTAGAAACACTATCGCTGCAGTACTGTAGTGTAAATGCTTATTACGGTGATGAAAGAGGTTCTTCCCGCTGTAGTAAATCCACCTCTCTGAGGGCTTGTCTCCACTTACTGTGGATCGACACTGTGACGATCGATCCACCGGGGGTCGATTTAGCGGGTCTAGTGAAGAAGACCCACTAAATCGACTGCTGATCGCTCTCCTGTTGACTCCGGTACTTCACCGGAATGAGAAGCATAAGGTAAATTTCTCCCGGCGACCCAGCGTGGTGTGGGCACCGCAAAAAGTCGACCTGAGGTATGTCAACTCCAGCTATGTTGTTCACGTAGCTGGAGTTGCCTAACTTAGATCTAATTAACCCCGTAGTGTAGACCTACCCTAAGAGACGATAGCTAGGTTGATGGAAGAATTCTTCCATTGGACCTAGTGGTGTCTACTCTGGGGTTTAGTTTGGCTTAACTAAATCTCTCCGAGGAGTGAATTTTCACACCCTGAGCAACTTAGCTAGCTCGACCTAACTTTATAGCATATACCAGCCCTTAGTGTCTTCTGTAGACATAGCAACAATGACCAAGGCCAACATTTACTCAACTTCAGGGTTTTTTTTGTTTTTTCAAGAAGCCTGCTGAAAATTCCTTCCCATTTCAATTGCTCAGCTTTTGGTTTTGTGATGTGCTTATCTCACTTATTCTCTAGTGCTTATGGATTCTTCCAGGCTGGACAGAGCCATGATGCAGGAAAAAATGCAGAAAAAAGCTTGTTTTTTAGTGTGGGAAGGGATGAAAAACAACTACTTTATTGGTAATGCTTTTATATTAACTAGTCTTCTCTTTGACACCAGGGTCTCAAAATAATTAAAATATAAAGTATATTTTTTCTGTATTATGTTTTTAGCCTTGCTCTTTCCTTAGTAACCTGGAAGCAAGCTTGCTTCCTTACTCTTAATCACCAGGTCAAGAATTTTGTTCAAGTAACTTCTGCTTTACAAAATTTCAGTGTTTTTTTTTTCTTTCTTTTTTGTTTTCCTCTTGATATTTTTATCTTAACCACTTAAAATTTCTGCCATGGGATAAAGTTAGTTGTGCTGCTCTACTATTTCATTTCACTGTTAGCTTGGGAGAATGCCAAATGTGAAATCTTGTTCATAGTGATTTCTTTATTGTTCGATATTTTTTCCCTATGTCTGCATGTTAACATATTTCAAAAGAAAATAGCAGTTCATTTTTAAATTTAGATTTTGCATTTCCGTGCTGCTTATCTGTTGAGGATGGGAGTTTGCTCAGCAAATTAGCGTTTGGGAGTCCTTTTTGGTCTGCTGCCGCTTCCAGAATTTAGGTAGCACTGGAAATCAGGAGCACCACCTTCCATCTGCATCTATCTAGGCATAGTGAGTGCTTTTGTTGGATCTAGACCTCACCATTGTAACCCATGTCTCTTTGTGCCTCTGGAAGTGGAGGATGTAACCCTTCCAATTCAATGGGTGCACACACTGTCACCTCTTCCTTGCCTTGCCAAGGAGGCAGGGCTGTCCTTAGGATTTATGGGGCCCTATGCAGTATTATTAATCTGGTGCCCCATGCCTAATGGCAACCCGGGCTTGCATGTGTATTTTAGATAAGGGTGGTCTTTTGAAGGATTTATTTAAAAAACGATACGTCTGAAGATCCAGGCATTTATGGCTAAGATGAATACTCGGATTGTGCATCTAAAAATCTATGCAAGGATTTTTCAAAGACATGATTTTATAATCTTCAGCAACACAGTAATGAAATATTTTAAAGCAAATGTTAAACTAAGGTCCTGTAGACTAACATGTTCTGAGTAAATATTACAGTAATGCACAACTGTTTTTTGTCAGTAAATTCAGAAACTGACAGTATATACCTGGGGGTTGGCAAATGCCTGTTAAATGGCTTCATTACCACTTGAAGAAAAGGAGTACTTGTGGCTCCTTAGAGACTAACGAATTTATTTGAGTATAAGCTTTCGTGAGCTACAGCTCCGATGAAGTGAGCTGTAGCTCATGAAAGCTTATGCTCAAATAAATTCGTTAGTCTCTAAGGTGCCACAAGTATTCCTTTTCTTTTTGCGAATACAGACTAACAGGGCTGCTACTCTGAAACCTGTCATTACCACTTGAATGGCTCTTTAACAGTTTCAGTGTTGTGCTAATAAGTCTGGCAGGCTGGAAGCCTTTTTCACTTTTAAGTACTAGATCCCCTCTCACCAGGCTGCTGCAGCCAGTTGTGGTGGGAGTGTGGAGGAAAGGGATAGGAAGAGGCGGGAGGGTGGACACTAAGACCCAGGGTGCCCCAAATTTTCGGGTGCCCTATGCAGCCGCATATGCCTAAGGATGGCCCTGCAAGAAGGCACCGACCACCCACAGCAGCACCCTTTTACCCCAGCACTGCAACCCTAATGCTGGCTTGGTGTGGCTGGGTGGCCAGGGAGGGGGGGCGGAGGGCTCCCCACTCTGGGCATTGCAACTTGGTGCATGGGGTCGCTAGTGCCATTTAGGTTTGGAAGTTCTGACGTTTATTAGTAGATAACTTCATTTCTAGTATACAGGGTAGGCAACAGTCAAGCTAACCTTATAGTTAAAGTCCTGATAAATTGGAGATTACCATTCTGTCTCTGTCATGCACTCTGCCTTTATTCCAACATCCCAGTGGCTGAGGACGTAACTGTCAGTGAAACTATTCCAGTCCCCTCCTCTAAGGGTCTGCCATTTCTACTCTCGCTTCCTTTGAAGTCTAGGTATGAACACTTTTACCTGGTGACTGCTAATCCTGCAGAGATGTTATGATGGACTTTGAAGCTGACACCCTCTCCAGTTTATGTCCCCATTTTATTTAGTGCTGAGGACTCTGCTTTCGTGAGAGAGAGTTTTTCATTTGCCCTTATTTAAGGTACATCACTTCAGAGTAACTCCTGGAACTTTGTACTTACCACCTGATTGTAATGACGTGTAGCTTGACATGTATCTACTGTAATGTTAAGTCTATTTTTGTAATGAAGAATAACGAGGGAAGGGATTGGGGTGTTGGAGAGGACCTAGGACTATGGGGTTGCTGCCCTCCCCTCAGGGTTTTGGTGTCAGGGTGTGGATGGGGCATCAGAGAGGGCCACTGAGTATTTAACTATGATTATATATTTCATATATTTCCACCAAGTATTTCACTGTAGTTAGAGTATCTGTGAAATCTTTACTATGTAGTCAGGTAGAGACATCATACAATAAGAATCATAATTCAGTAGTCTTATGCCGAACTAACTTGCTGCTGTGTTGCTACAACTGTATTTGTGCACTGTACAAGAGACTGACTATGCTAAACTCTTTGTAGGGTGCATGTATACAATTGTAGCAAGAGACTGATTGTTCCAGACTTTGTACAGTACATGTGTATAGTTGTAGCAACACAGGCAAGCTAGTTCAGTGTAAGAAGACTTAATTATGATTATTACAATGGTTAGAAACCAAGGCTAGCAGGGCAGGGGCCATCTTTTAGTTCTGGGTTTGTATGGTGCCTAGCACAGTTGGTTCCTGGTCCATGACTGGGACTTATAGGGTCTATGGCAATACTACTGCTAATAAACTGAGGTGCTCAAGATAGCATTACACAGAGACAAACAGGGTTGGTGTAGGACTTTCTTCATGGAAGGTCTTCAGCTTTGGAAGTGGCCTCCTTACCTGCTCTGAGGTAGCCAGAGTTTGACTTTTAGGGTGTGGTGCAAGGTTCATCTTTCAGGCATTTGCATTAGGGAATGAGGTAAAGAAAGCAGATAAATGATTTTTATTTTTTAAGGGAGGAATGTTTTTCCTTTATTTGCTTTTAGGTAGATGTGTATATATATCTGGAGGTACACAGATGGATACATTTTTATGAACCTTAAATTTAAGTAAACCTGGTCTTTCCCTTGAAATCTCAGAAGTTTGAGGATTACGGGTGGCAACTGCCAATTTTTTAGGATTGTATTTAGAAAGACCTTGTTTTTGTTCTGCAAAGAATGCTCAAGAATTTTGCCTTGTGTCCCCTTGTCTGTTTCAGAGGAGGCTATAGCAACTTGCCTTGATGACCCACAGCATTGGCAAAGGACGATGCAAACATGGTCTTTGGTGCAGGGAATGCTCAGGCGCGGTATGGGTTCCAGGAGGACAAAAAATTAGCAGATCAAATGAGCCAGAGGTTAGAGTGGTTCAGGGTGTGGTATGTTCTGAAGCTCTGTCCGCTTATGATGCCAAAATGAGATTGTGCAATAATGTGATTCTCTTTTCTGTTGCATGTGTTGATCACTAGTGCAGTAGTTAAGAATAATACAGTATACATGTCAACAAAGCACTCCTTTAAAAAGGAGAGCAGTTCATCCTTTTCAGCAATTGTTTTGGACTCAGGTAACACTTTACATCATCGGATGCATGCATCTGATGAAGTGAGCTGTAGCTCATGAAAGCTTATGCTCAAATAAATTTTAGTCTCTAAGGTGCCACAAGTCCTCCTTTTCTTTTTGCGAATACAGACTAACACGGCTGCTACTCTGAAACTTTACATCAGGTGCTCTATTGGAAGGACTGCTGGGAAAGGGGGACATACTTGCACATGTGGTGGAATTAGATGGTTTGGGGAAGAAATTATTAAAGAGATTCACTTTATTAGAAAATTCAACCTTCCTAGATATCCTCTCACCTGCTTACTCAGTGCACCAGAAAAGGATCTACATTTTTCTTTATTGTTAGCAGCAAGTCTTTGTATTGCACGTTATTGGAAAAATATAACTTCTCCAATGGAATTGTGATATAGTAAAATATGGACTGTCCTTGTAATGGAAAAGCCTTTACATCAAGTATGAACACAAGAGAAGCACCAAAACGAGGATAGGTATTCAGAAATGTGGTCACCCTTTCTAGTGTACTCGGAGGAGTGCTCCCCACCCAGCAAGCGGGAATTTTTAGTCAGGTTCTTTGAATATTAACATGAGCCTGAATAAATAAGTAGTAATGTATGATATAATATGAATATTTTATTGCAGCTTTGCCTTAATAAAAAGCTTGAGAAGTACAAATGTTGCTGATTACATCGATAAAGGTCCTAAGATTTTAAAAATATATGTAGCGCATACCAGAATGAACTAGTCTTCATTACAGATGATTCTCATCAATCTTCCAGGGTAGGGAATTGGGGATAGGGACATATTAGATTTAAAAAACAAACCAAAAAAACCCAACAAAACTTTAAAGAGTTGGATGATAAATCTGAGTGGGTTTTTAGCATGCTTATTATTGATATTCCCGATGAGAATTGCACTTGGAGGGAGCGATCTGATTCTGGGTATGCCAGGCTTCTGGTCCTTTATGCCCAGCACTCAACCATCCATGTAATCCACATGGGCCATTTTACAACATATGCAGTGTTTCTTTTTGGGATGAAGTGCATTTCAGTTCTTTGTGCATATGGGCCAAAACTCAGGTGCCCAAGTTAGGCTGAATGCCAGTGTGCTGGACACTTTGGCCAACACTGGGAATTGAACTGGAGACCTCCAGAGCTGTAAGCACAAGTTTCTACAGCTGAAACTAAAGGACCAGGTTCTGTAGTGTGAGGCTGTAACACTTCATCCTGTGTGGACTGGGCACAGGGGAGATGTAATGTGCACTTAGCAGTGATTTAGACCAGTAACTGCCCATAGAAGTTAATAGGAATAGTGCATTTTTGAAAATCAGGCCTCTTTTATTTAAATACCTAAAGTTAGGCACTCAAGTCTGAAATTGTTGGCCTTGTTGTGTGCCAGGGCTGATTCTGAGAACAGGAAGTGATCAGGTCAAATAAACCAGCAATCTTCCTCTGTCTTGGCAGTTAGACCAAAGCAGGTGTTCTGAAAATCAGTTTTCCAGACCAGACTTCTTTGCATCTTGTAAGCAACACCCTCAAATTTCTTCAAAGTAAATTTGGCGTGGGCAGGAAGAACCAAAGAACAAGATGAGATATTGTGTACTTTAAAAAAAAAAAAAAAAAAAAAAAAGGGCTTATTTATCTTCCAACTCCAGTAACTTCCATTACTAAATAGATTAGCACTGTAATGACATGACAATGGATTCTGATAGCCCTCCAGCAGCTGAGGTGTGGCTTGTGACGCTTAATCTGAACAAAACTTGAACACACTTTCCCCCCCAGTGATAAACTGTAATCTCATCCTATGAATGTCAGCTAGAGAACAAAGCTGCTTGCAGCTGTCATGACTCATATCTGGGCTGCACTCTAAAAAATGGAGATGTACCTCCAACATATGTGGAAAAGCTTTAAAACACTGTACCAATTTATCTGGAAACTCTCTTTGAAAGTTCTCTAAAGCTAGTGCTGCTCTTTGGCATTGAGTAGACTGAAGAAATTGTACCATGTTAAGAATGTCTTGGCCTGGGCATGCTTGTTAAACACCCTGAATCCATGGTTGCAAGTGTTCCAAATGGCTTGCACCTAAGCCAGTACAGTTTGGGTTAGATTTGATTTCTGCAAGGCTAAATACCAGTTCAGTGTCCATATGGGAGGCATTAAAATGGTTGAGTAAATCAGTTCAAATAGGACTTACTACTGTAACCACTGTGCTGTGAACTGTGGGATGGGTACCCAGAAGGCATTGCAATTGAAACAGCTTAGAATGTCACTAGTTTAGAAGCAGGGTGAAACCTCCAGTGGTTCAAATTCACATGACTAGTATGGTTGCATTGAATGTTTTGTGTTTAAACTGGTTCTACCTTATTACTTCAATTCTGTGGTGTAGACATGGCCCTGGACACAAGAGGTGAGGTCAAAAAGGAATTACTGGGTAAAGTTTTAGAGGAGGCTTTTGTCTCTTTTGAAATGGAATAAAAGTGCATTTGTGCAGGGGCTCAGTTCACAGACTTACATCACTCTGTGAACTCCTGATAAAATACTTCTCTGGAACTGGTAATTATTGCCCCATGGGCCAGTTCTTGTTACCTCAAAGAAACACTAAAAAAAAATGTCTGGTTCCTGCATACTCCCATAAAAGGCACTAATTCCCCAAACATGTCAGGAGACTGCTTTCTGCTGTGATATGACTGTTGAATTTCTCAGACACCATACTAGACAAGAGGTCCGCTTGACTTTTTACATAATAAATCATGAAAGCATTGCACAAGTGTTTGTCTCACTCTGACTGGCTTTGACTTGAATGGGAATCTTGTGGTCAGGACTTTCAGATCACTATGGAAAACTTAGCGTATATTCCATGTGTTTTTCCAATTTGGTCCCCAGCATAACTTAGAGCAGCCTCAGAGCTCTATTCCATCAGCTTATAACTACCTTTTTCACTTCATAAATTGCCTGTCAGAGTCTCTTGGCATGAGGAGCGTGCCTCAGACTCAGTGGAGGGTGCCGTTGGCTCTGATCTCCATTAGCTGGAGGTGTGGGGTATGAGGATGCGCTAAGATCAGGTAGTAGGAGCACAATAATATGCTGCCATCAGGCATCTTTATTTTAAAGTTTGAGTTTACTCTTGAAGTGAAAAAAAATGAGGGATGTGTCTGACGCAAATGGCGATGCTGGTAACATTTGTTACAGTGATTTAGTGTCATTGCAGATCTTCAGACTGTCTACGCTAGCACTTTCGTTGGTCAGGGGTGTGAAAAAAACACAACCCTGAACGACATAAGTTTCACCAACAAAAGCGATGGTGTGGACAGCGCTGTGTTGGCGGGAGATGCTCTCCAGCCATGCTACCGCCATTTGTTGGGGTGGTTTAATTATGCTGACGGGAGAGGTGTCTCCTTACAATGGTGCAGCTGCAGTGGTACAGCTGTGCTGCTGTAAGGTCTGTAGTGTAGACATAGCCACAGTCTCACTGTGCTGGCACTAGAATTCTGTGTAGGTTCAACTACAGCATCAAACTCCTTCAGTAATTGCAGGTGATACAATTCCAGGTTTCAGAGTGGTAGCCGTGTTAGTCTGTATCAGCAAAAACAGCGAGGAGTCCGTGTGGCACCTTATAGACTAACAAATTTATTTGGGCCTAAGCTTTCGTGGGCTAAAACCCACTTCATCAGATGCATGGAGTGAAAAATACAGTAAGCAGAATATATATTATAGCATGTGAAACGATGGGAGTTGCCTTACCAAGGGGGGGGGAGTCAATGCTAATGAGCCAATTCAATCAAGGTAGAATTGGCCTATTCTCAACAGTTGACAAGAAGGGGTGAATACCGAGGGAGGGAAAATTACTTTTGTAGTGTTAACAAAGCCAATGCAATCAAGGTGGCTCATTTCCAACAGTTAACAAGAAGGTGAGAGTATCAGCAGAGGGCAAATTACTTTTTGTAGTGACCTATCCACTCTGTCTTTATTTAGGCCTAATTTGATGGTGTCCAGTTTGCAAATTAATTCCAAAGTTCTGCAGTTTCTCGTTGGAGTATGGGAATTTCAAAACCAAAATGCTCCACCAAGTTAGGACTAGCATTTGTATGATGGCTTTCATCTAGAAGGATCTGAAAGCACTTTACAAACTGACTTAAAGACACAGCGTGTTGGGGCTAATGCACACAGTTGCAAAAATTGCCTTGGGATCTTTAAAAACCATGTTATTGGGGCCTATGCTTAGTCTCTTTATACAGGCGAGTTAATTGAGAGCCTTTCTCTTATGAACTGTGGAGCGTCTTTTGCACTGAAAAAACCCTACCCCCTGAAAATCAGTATGCAAGTGAACACAAACTTTGTGGTCATGTTTAGGTACTGATTTTCAAAGAGGTTAGGATGTCTTTAGTGCAGTGGACTAGGAAGGAGCCTTGAGCAGTGAAAGTGCAATTCTCCAAATGCTGTAGTCTAGAGGGTCAGCTTGGTATCTTGCAGGGTGAGAAATGTTATACGGCTCTTGTCTGGTAGTGATGTCCTTTCCTCTACATGGTGCCAAAGATGCCATAAAACCTGGTTCTGTTCCATCAGCCAGGTAACAGGTGGTTGTGGAATGATTATATCACCTTTCCTTGGTCATACTAGATACTTGCAGGGGCTAACCCATTTTTACCAAATAGTGTGTGTGTTCCCATTATGGTATTTGTGTATACTATTTTGAATTTGTCCTTTTATGCCCACGTAAGCTGATAGGTGATCTGCTGGCCAGGGATGGTGAAATCACGCTTCAACCAGTGGCACAGCTCCATTTCTTTTCTTGGGGCTTCGGACCAAAACTGCACAACCTGAAACAGTTTCACCACTCTTCAGGGTCTTTTCTGGCTTTTGTCTCCAGGGCTTCACATCTCCCCCGCCAGTTCTTATTCCCTGCATAGAATGCCCTTTGGGTCTCCTTTGCCTGCCCCTCTGTGTAAGAGGCAGCAAGCCCTATATGAGACTTTCTGCAGAGCATATGCTAGGAGCAAGTACGGGACCTGCAACTGCAGCTTCCAGTGTAAAAGGCCAAGGGCCATAATGGATGCATTACGGTATGCTCATGTGCCCCAAGGTCCAGTGCCCTGTTTCAGTCCTTGTCTTCAGTGTGTCTTCCACAAAGCATCCTGTACCTGTTCTTCTCAGGGGGCAAAACTTACAATGCTGACCTGGAGGGCCGAGAACCCAAGAGACACATTTGAGGTGTAGTGCCATGTAGACATGAAATGACTTTCTCCTTGTGGGGCCTGGATGCAATTCTCTATGTATCTTATGGTGTGTGGGGTATGTTTAAAAAAAAAAAAAAATCGCTTTTCCTTCTCTCTCCCCACCCTCTTCCCCCGCTCCCCCATCCATCTCAATTATTAGTTATAAACAAGGCCCTGTGTAGGGCTCATTCAGCCTGCATTATGCAGGAGAGGCTCCAGTTATGAAGCAGGGACTTGGATTCATTTTGATATTAAATTCGGTTTACTTAATGCTGCCTCAGAGTTTCAGCTCTCACTGTGCTACAGATTCCTGTACTGAAAACCAGGTGACTGCTGTTGTAACAGCTGTCAGAAGGGTTGGGAAAAGGCTGAAGCCTTGGACAGTTGGTTTTCTTGGCAGCAGGAAGGTGTGTTTGGGTTTGGAAATTGGGAGACAATTGAGGCTTTGTTCTGGAGAGGATGCATTTCTTCTTTCTCTCATCCTTCTGGGTATGGGTGGAAGTGATGTTACATTTAGAGGTGGAGAGATTTGACTTTTGTTTTCTTCCCAAGCGCTCCTCGGCAACAATTCGATGTCCTAATATTTGCCACTACATCCAGTGATGCTAGATAATCACTCAAACTAGGTGTTTCCACTAACGTGATTGGCAGTGAATTAGTTAATAGTGGCACTTGAGCCGTTCAGTTATTCAGAAGCTGGTGTAAACCAGAGCTGAACCAAGCTCAGATTCTTTAGGCTCGAACAGGCTGTGGAATTTATTTATTACCGCACCATAAGTGTGTGTGGCAATAAACTATGGGTCCCCGCCCTGTGGTTTGTTTTAAATTTGATAACCCAGTGTGGGAGGATGCTGATAAACAAGAAGTGGGTGGAGGGGTTAGCAGAGGGTGAGCTGAGATCGTGAGATGCTGCTTGTTGGTTCCTCTTTTAAAAACTGGGGGTGGGTCCAGGATTATAGCAAAGAAGGTCAGTGTTGGAAGAGGAAGTGTTGAGAGTGAGTCAGGGAGGATTGTGACGCTTCTCTTGAGGCACCTAGAACTGTGAGCAACTGTCACCCCTCTCAGCCTCAGCAAGTGAGAGCTTTGCTGCTGCTAAGCTGGGTGTCAGCTCCCTGCCACACCAGCCTGCCTGCCTTGCCAGCAAACTCTTCAGGACTCTGTCAGGCCAAACCTTGACTTGTAGGTGCTAACCAGGAAAGCCCAATTCCCAAGTTCCCCAGAGATGTGTCTTCGCCGTGTCCAGTCCCTCTCACTCAGAAGTTACATTCTCTACCTCCAAAGAGACACTGTGCTCATCAGCCTGTTAGGTTAGTTGAGGACTCACTCTCCAGTTTAATACAATAGCTTCTCAGTGCTGTGTAATAAAAGAAGAGTAAGTTTATTAAGGAAGAATAGAGATCTAAGTGCTAATTGGCCAGGATGAAAGGGACAGATATGGTACAAGTAAAACAAGACAAAACATGCTTTCTAGTGACTAAAACTTAATTTCAGCAAGTTACAATATTTGAGCAGGTTTCTCACCTATAATCGGTTTCCAGCTACTGTTGCTTCCCAGGTCAACAGGATCCACTTTTTATGAACTCAAAGGCTGCCGCTCCCCTTTGTCCCTTAGGTGATGGGTAACTCAAAAGTCTCTGCCCTCGTTCTGTTACCTCAAAGTTCACTGTCTCTGTTTCAAGAGCCTGGAAGGCTTCCTCGGGGTGCAGACTCCATCCTCCGATGTGATTGTTAAGAGGTCATCTCCCCTGCTTGCTAGCTCCATGGCTTTGTTCGTCTGGTAGCTCAATGTACTTTTCCTTGGCCTCTGTGATCAAGCTGCTCAGACAGGTAAAGACACATTCCTTTTGTCGGGGGCAGGCTGGACTTTATGCACTGCCTGCCAAATGCATTTTAAGAACATATTTCCAGCATGCAATTGTATGTTTCTGTACATACATCACACAGTGAATTTCAGGACCAGCATGTTACCAGTTTGCTTATGATACTTTGCACAACTTTTTTTCGATACAGATTATGACAATGGTGGTTTGTGGGCAATGAATGTGTCAGGCCTGATGTGAGTGATGGTATAGTGTGCCCTCTGCCAGTTGGCATTGAGGGGCTCCAAGGGACGTAAGGATGTTCAAGGGCTAGGGGCAGTAGGTGATGGGTGTGGCAGAAGGCAGGGGAGCCAAAAAGTGAGCTGAAACTTCTAAAGTGTAAGAGGTAAGCAGGGTTTTGAGGCTGGGTGACCATAGATACTATAAAGGCAGGAGCAGCACTGTGCAGGGCCTTTGCTGTGAGGATGAAGAGTCTGATTGTGGTAGAGAGGTGTTTGGAAGCCAGTGCCTGGCCCCAAGAAGGGCACGTGTTTGGTGCAGACAGAGGAACAGGCAAGGAAAAGGATGGGCATCTTTAAAAAGGGATGCTCTGCAGTCTACCACGGAGACGTTTATCCCGTCCACAGTCTGACGGATGGATGCCCCTAGATGCCCACACCTCTTGCACTTTCCCTGGAGGGGCAGCACTTGTTTTGGAAGCAATGATGACACTGTTCCCCAAGTTCCTGGCTGACCAGTGGAACTTTCCCTGGTGGCAGGGTAGCCACCCTTTCACTGTGGTAACTTGGCACTCCTGAGCCAGGTGTTTGGCAGCCCTCAGTGAAGGCATACGTTTGTCCGTGAGCAATTGTAGCAGTCCTTGGTGTTTTAAGGGAGCAAGACATTGTGCCACTCTTTCTGGAGCTGCAGCATGCAGAGGTGCAGCCCGAGGGAGGGAAAAGCAGAGGTGGCTTTTAAGCCCCCTTTGCACTTCCAATCAGCCTAGAATCCTAGTGATCAAAACTGTTCGTGGTGTAATTTAGGGAACTGTCTGTGATGTCCAGAGTGGCTTGTAGCAGCGTGTTGATAGCTGTGCCCCACCCCCTATGCTGGTACTTGCAAGGGGCATGCACAAGGCAGCCTGTGGCTGTCCAGCACACCATCTGTGCTGGGGAAATTGTCCTCTGACTGGCTGTGAAGCTCTTACGGAGCAGTGAATGTGGATTGTAGCAGAGGGGAGAATCCCTCCTGTTGTGCCTTTTGTGGGTGTCTTTGAAAAGTGTTAAACTTATGACAAAGGTAATATAGCCATTTTCCGTCAGATAGGCTAGAGGTGGAACCATACCCTAAGGCTAGACAGTTGCTACAGTGTCTTGCTGGTGGGTTTAGATCACATTTCAGTAAAGTCACAACTCTTTCCTCTTCTTTGAGCTGACCTTGACTGTCATTCATATATGGACAATACCAAGCTGGGAAGGGTTGCAAGTGCTTTGGAGGATAGGATTAAAATTCAAAATGATCTGGACAAACTGGAGAAATGGTCTGAAGTAAATAGGATGAAATTCAATAAGGACAAATGCAAAGTACTCCACTTAAAGAAGAATCAGTGGTACACATACAAAGTGGGAAATGGCTGCCTAGGAAGGAGTACTGCTGAAAGGGGCCTGAGGGTCATAGTGGACCACAAGCTAAATATGAGTCAACAATGTAGCGCTATTGCAAAAGAAGCGATCATTCTGGGATGTATTAGCAGGAGTGTTGTTAGCAGGACACGAGAAGTAATTCTTCCGCTCTATTCCGCGCTGATTAGGCCTCAACTGGAATAGTGTGTCCAATTCTGGGTGCCACATTTCAGGAAAGATGTGGACAAATTGGAGAAAGTCCAGAGAAGAGCAGCAAAAATGATTAAAGGTCTAGAAAACATGACCTATGAGGGAAGATTGGAAAAAATGGGTTTGTTTAGTCTGGAAAAGAGATGACTGAGAGGGGACATAACAACCTTTTATGTACTTGAAAACTGTTACAAGGAGGAGGGAGAAAAATTTTTGTTGTTATAGGACAAGAAGCAATGGGCTTAAATTGCAGCAAGGGCAGTTTAGGTTAGATGTTAGGAAAATCGTCCTAACTATCAGGGTGGTTAAACACTGGAATAAATTACCTAGGGAAGTTGTGGAATCTCCATCATTGGAGATTTTTAAGAGCAGGTTGGACAAACACCTGTCAGGGATAGTTTAGATAATACTTAGTCCTGCCATGAGTGCAAGGGACTGGACTAGATGACCTCTCGAGGTCCCTTCTGGTCCTATGATTCATATGGTCCCTTCACAGTGGAACCCTCCAGATCTGTTTCCTGGTCAGTGTGTTCTCTGCTGTGCATTTGTTGATGTTTCTGGTGGCTCTTTTTAGTTTAAAGAGCGTGTTTGTTACATATTCATTGTTTGTGGTTCTAACCTCCCTCTTTCTTTTGCTCTTCAGAAATGTCATTCCCGGGAGTGTGCAAGAAACCCTAGAGAACTGTAATGTCTAAGCCTACACGGAGTGACAACGCTAAGGTACTTTTTTAATTGTTGCACAGTTTATTATGGGAATTGTTTACAGGTGCACAGATCATTGCTCTCTGATTTCCTCTCCTCAGTGCAAACTCTTGGCATCCAACTCAAGGCCTCTTGTGATTTTTGGAGCGCCTGCCATGTGGAGCATCACCTTTTCCATAACAATGACCTTATCTCATGACCTCCTGGAACTCTGAGGCCAAAAAAAGTGTCATTCCACAATAACAGGCCAGCAGGAGCCATCCCTTGTAGATAAATTACAGCTGCAGGATAGGTCTGGGTTTGTGTGGGAACATGAGTGACCCATGTAGTGTCATCTACCCAAAGATGTATCTGCTGTTCCAAGCTGTCACTCATCACTCTGGCTGCCCTAGCAGACACGTTCTCCCTTCTGTTTGTATGGGCACACTGCATCCCCTATCGTTGTCTTAGTAAGACCACATTTTGGGCTGGTACTTGCTGTCAGCCTTGGTGGTGTTCCCAGGTCAGGGTTTTTTGCCTTCCTCTGCAGCGTGGGGCACGGTCACTTGCTGGAGGATTCTCTGCACCTTGAAGTCTTTAAACCATGATTTGAGGACTTCAGTAGCTCAGACATAAGTTAGGGGTTTGTTATAGGCGTTGGTGGGTGAGATTCCGTGGCCTGCGTTGTGCAGCAGGTCAGGCTAGACGATCATAATGGTCCCTTCTGACCTTAAAGTCTATGATTCTATGAACTCCTGGACATCTGTGTAACAGAAGGCTTTTAAAAAATACTTTTCAGAATGCAGCTATCTCTTGGGGCTAACATATTGCTAAAATTTAAATGAAAGGCCTTTTAATAATTGTTCCTGCCACACTTGTTAACTTTCAGATGCTAGCTTTCTCTGCTGCTTGATCCTGCAGTGATGCCATAATGCTGAATTTTGGACAGCCCTCATCATTACCATGGCAACAGACTGATGTCACAGACTCAAGGACATGACTTCAGTGCATGATCATGCAGAGGCAGAACCTGATTTGTGAAGGAGAAAGCTGACTAACAGACACCTGAAAAGCAAGCAAGGGGAAGGAAGGTGTTTCAGTTTGAAAATCCCCCTTTTTAAAAGGCAAATATGAATCTGGTCACATCTTAGAGACGGGAATGTTCTGCATGGATGGATGGACGTTCTTAGAATCGATATGCTGACATTTCACAGGTATCCTGTATCTTTTAATCTGAGTGTTCCTTCTCGGCTGAGAAACTTACCTTTTAGTTTAAGACCTTTTAGTGCACCATTTAAAGACTCTTTGTATCTCGTGAACATAGTGAGAAAAATTCTGCTTAGTTAATATATTCAAATAATTAAATTTGTTTCCTGAAGCTTTTATTTCACCCGTATCGTTTGAAAGTGAAAGGGAACTCTGCATCTGCATTATGGTCACATTTTCCTATATCCTATTCGCAGATTCCAAGATTGTTTAATGTGGTCTCCACCCATTTCATTTGGCTGCAACCTTTGCTCCCATGAAAGCAAGGCTGATTGTTCTGAATTGCTGTGTATATGTGCTTTGGCACGACATAAAGGTACCTACAATAGCACATCCATTGTCTGAAAAAAAAAAAAAAAAAAAGAAGCTTGCAGTAATAACTACAAATAAAAGGGTGCAGTGCTGGGGCAAGACAGATAATGGTGCTTTTCCCACCCATTATGTACAGCAAACTCGTAATGCTCTTGTCTTTTGTGTGAGCTCTTAATAAAAGTGATCTAGGGTTTCGTTTCATTAATAGAGTAATGGAGGACTAAAGTGTTTGCATAGTTCATTGCTGTGCTTCTAAGTCAGTGGCTCTTAACCTTTCCAGATGACTGTACCCCTTTCAGGAGTCTGATTTCTCTTGCATACCCCCAAGTTTCACCTCACTTAAAAACTACTTGCTTACAAAATCAGCCATAAAAATACAAAAGGGTCCCACACACTAGTACAGCAAAATGGCATACTTTCTCATTTTTACCATATAATTATAAAGTAAATCAATTGGAATATAAATATTGTACTTACATTTCAGTGCATAGTATATAGAACAGGAGAAACAAGTCATTGTATAAAATTTTAGTTTGTACTGATGTCTCTAGTGCTTTTTATGTAGCTTGTTCTAAACTAGACAAATATCTAGATGAGTTGATGTACCTGCTGGAAGAACTCTGCATACCCCCAGGGATATGTATACCCCTGGCCGAGAACCACTGCTCTAAGTCACTATCTCCTGAATGTGGACTGTTCGGCTCCTCACATCTGAGGATGGGAGACCTAAAAGCTCTTGATTGCACAATGAAGTGTTGTGCTTTTATTTGCATGCCTTGGACAGGTTTTTACCAAATGGACTTGCTGATTTAAGTAAAGCATTTGCACTTGCAGTTAGCAGCCTGCGCACCTCCCTGAAAAAAAAATAGTGCTTTCGTGTGTGGCTAATATAGTTTTGAGTAGTGTCATTCCATTCTGAGTGACTGAATGGATGGCCCAGTGTGTCACACTGCTACAGGATCTGATACAGGTGACTGAGAGTTGTTCATATTGAAGAGCTCCAAAAAATGACTGGGGCACACTTTCAGCACTTGTGCAGCCCACCAGTGTTCCCTAGTGCTGAAGTCCTTTTGCAGGAACTCTGTGAATCGTTTCTGCTTAATATAGTTACATTAGAACTACTGTAGGCAACCTTTGGAAAGTACCAGTTGTTTTTAAATGTTTCATTGTACAGTATTTGACGGGGCAAAAAAATTTCAAGCTGATCACTTTGAGTTTAGAAAAATGAGCAGAGACTTCTTATTGCAGCACAATCTCCTCCAAGAGCAGGAAGCCATAGAATAGTAATAAGCAAGGAGAATTATCGGCTCAATCGGGAGGCTTGGACTGAGGACCTCATCTCCAGCTTCAGGGGACAGGAAGTACCACGGGACCTGGGGCTTCACATTGCTCTGCAATGACCAATCCAAGAGTAACATTCGTGGGCTATGAAGAGTCCTGTCAGCCTTCATCCAGGTGAGAAGGTCATTGTGATATGACCCTTTAAGGGGGAAAGTTTGAGGAACCTAGAAAAGTGTTAAAAAAAAGTTTGGGGAGGTGGGGAAACTCAATATGTACAGAAGTCCAGTCTTGCAATGGAGCCTGTTGAAGAAGCTGTATGCACCAGACAAATGTAACGACACCCAGCTTTTAAGTGAAGGGATCCTGGAAAGCTGCTATCTGGTCCCTTGAGTGTTTGGAGTAGTGAGTAGTTGGTTTGGCCTGTGGATATTTTTCTAATGGAAGGTGTATTATGTGATGACTTTGTACTTTGGCAAAAATGCATGTTCTGTAAGTGCTTAAGAAATGTCTCTTGGATTGTTTGTATGAAGAACCATGTAAAATAGGTTGGAAATACTTATTTGTCTCTTGTTTTTGGGGTCTGTGTAAAATTATACAATTAATGCAAAGAGCAGGGGATGCTTCTTCCTAAAAAGAAGGAAAGACCTGACAGTGGGAAAAGAAAAGGGGTGAAAAAGGCAGAAGTGAAGAGGGATGGTTCACCGGGTGTTCATTCAATAAAGACCTCATCAGATGGGAGTGAGACAGATTTACAATGTGTAACAATAAATTACTGATCTCCATCTCCAGGAATAAAAGCCCTGGACTTTCAAATTGTTGAAACTCGTGTTTTAAAAAAAAAAGACTTGTGTGTAGTTGTTCTTAGCAATCTAGTAATCCTTAATGAACATATGAAGTAAACTTTGGGGAATTCTTCTCCTGTCCCTGTGCTATACAGTATTTTCTTTGGCATCTGGTAGCTGCACCTAAAATTATTAAAACTGAAAGCTTTCTGTAAAGCCAGTTCACTTTTGCCATTTGTTTACTTTTTTCATCCTGTCACTTGGAGCAGTCAATTTCACTTCTTTGTTCTCATACTGTTTCTGAATGCTGCAATGGTAGGGTGGTGTAGACTTCTGGTGAATAATAATTCTCTAAAAGTAAAGTGTATGCAAACAAATTTTGAAAATACATTTTTTCACTTGACCAAAAGTTGTTTTTTACATACCCTAAATTTTGAGCCTACCCTGACCCAACAGTGTGGCTTTAAAATATTTCCCCCTTTCCCTACCTTTAAAACCAAGTAATTTGTTACTGCCATTATGCATTGGCCTGTCTACTTAAGATGTGGTTATACTTCCCCAAGAATTGCATGAGCAGTGTTTCAGCACAGGGATTCCTCTTGCTCCAGCAAGTAGTTTCATTTCGCTGTAGGGTGGGATGCAGCTACAGTGAGTTTCCAGGTTCCTATCACTGTGATTGAGGAGGGGCTGTTTATAGTAGTGATGATAAAAAGAGTTATTTGGAGGTTAGTCAGTGGTACAATTATCAGAGCTATGAGATAGTGGAGGAATAGCTCAAATTGAAAAATTAAAAAGACTTAAAAAAACCCTGTTTTTTTTTCTTGCGGGAGAGGTTTGAAATTTTTTCCTGCAAGCTTGTAGAACACTAATGAGACATGTTAAATGTTGAGAGATTAACTTGATTATTGCTCTAGCAATGTTCTTTCATGCTAGTAAAATTCAGTTGGCTTTCAGAAGAGGGATTTAGTTGTGATTTGTTACCTAAATCCCAACACTAGAAGCAAGCACTCTGAAGTTGCATTTTTATTCTGTCTCTAGTGTTATGTTATTACATCATGCAGTAAATCTCTTACAGAGCATTCATGTACAGAGAGACTTAAAAGTGTGTTGAATAATTTCATGGTGATCCCATTGCCCCTATCAACTTAAATCAGGTTCATTTAAACAAGCCTGTTAGAAGTAGTTTCAGGTACTTTATCTGCTTCTGAATCCCCTTGCGAGTTTGTTTGTGTTTTCATTCACTTTTCCTCCTCTTAAAAATTCTTTTGATCTCCTCTGTTCTGTGGGTTTCTCCTACATAGAAGATATTGACTGACCCTACAGGGAAATTGACTATACACAGAGTTCTATTTTCTCAGTTTGCTTACATTTGATATCTTTTTATTTAATCTTTCAATCAGTCCTTCTAGAGGTTACTTGGAATAACAGTAGGGACAACATTTTCAGGCAGATACGCTTTTTAGAAAAGCGTGTCTCTCTTTAAATTAGTAGTTTGCATCAACAGAGCCCATAGCAAATGGGTAGACTTTCATAGTACGCTAAAGTCCTGCAGTGGGACTGGGATCCCATGGGTCCTGCAGGACCCCACTGCCATAATAGTGGGAGTGAGTAAAATGTTCGTTGTTGCGGGTGGGATGGGGTGGGTAAAAAAAACCAAACTGCGATAATTTGTGGAAAAACACTAAATCTCTTGTCAGTTTGTCATAAATAGAATTTCAGCGATGTAAAGCAAGTTTTTCTTTTTTTAAATAAAGGTTTTAATAGTTAAATTTAGGCAAGGGATAGAAACAGATTTGCTGTCTGTTATAACAGGAGTTCAAGTTTTGGTTTTTTTACATGGTTTAAGCAAGATTTGTTAAATTGTTTTAGTGGTAAAAATTGTGTCGGAATTGTGTGTGTGTGTAAAAAAAAAAAAAATTAACAAACTTTTTTTTTTTTTTTTTTAGTAGCATGGGGCTATCTCTCTTGCAGGATTTGTGGGATCTCAGGTTTTTGCAGGTGGGAGCAGGATAAAAATGCAACAATGCAGGAGCGGGTGAGAGTGGGTATTGTGGGGCTGAGTGGGATTAACAGATAGTCCAGTGCAGGGTTTCTGATATATGCTGCAAATTTTTTTTTTTAAAGTATGAAGGGAGGGATACTGAGTGAGATTCCTCTTAATTCATCTATGATCAGAATTCCAGTGCAAACTAGAAAACATCTTTTGTTGAAATTTGGATATTATTTTTTCAGCCTTTTTTTTTTTTCTTTCCAAATAATTAATGAAATTGCAATTCATGCTGTTTGTATGGTAGTTGCTAGTGCTTGGAACAGTTAAAAGTTTAATCATCTAAGTAGTTGCTAGTCATGATCTTGTGGTTCCTAGCTCTAGGTTTTGTGGCTCCTGTTTTCTTTTTTTTAAGAGCCATGAAGTTTATAGGTCTTGAAATTGACTGTTGCAAAGGGCAGTTGTAAAATCTGAACCATTAATGTCAGAAGATACAGTACTGAACTTTGGTCTTTGCTGCTGTTATGCTGTTGACTTGCTCCTCAAAAAGGCTTATACGCAGTTGAACTTGTTTGCAGAGGACATCTATCATGTTTTCTCCATTGAAAGGTTTATAGAGAATCTGACTGGTAATTGAGTAAGGTATGACTTTTAACGGAAGTTATCACATGCCTCTGTTTTTATCCAACATGCAACATCTTTAAGATGAATTTAAGCTTGTGGGCACATATCCGTGCTTTTGAATGCATGTTACGCTGCCTAGTCCTTGTTTATGTGGACAGCCCCTCTGTCTCGGGTGGTTGTGGCAAATAGCTTTGCACTTGTGGGGTTGTCAAGTTGTGCTTAGTGCAGTTGGGGATCCCATCCGTGTGATAACACTACTGGAAGAATCAAGCCCCGTGTTTTCTGCTTTGACACCTCACTAACCTGTTCCCTTTTTCATGCATGTGCTCTGACTTCATAAGCTGATCCTGTAAAGTTTGTATGTAGGCATCCTCGGTCTGTGTCTAATGGTACTTAGAGAATGTGGTGCCACATGGAAATCACAGAGCCTGACCATGTGAGGTACTGAGTCCCCCCCCCCCCCCCCCCCCGGCACTGTGGAGTTTTGAACCCTTAACGAGTGGGTTTTGACTGCCTTCAGTGTGAAATCTGTCTGATTGGGAATCCGTTAAATTCTTGTACGTGTGCTCTGAATGTAAAACTGCACCAGCACCGTATGACTGAGAGTCTGGGGCATTCTAGTTCTTCTTTGAGTGATTGCTCATGTCAATTCCAACTTGGTGTGTGCATGCCGTGTGCATGGCAGCCGGAAGGTTTTTCCCCTAGCAGCACCTGTCGGGTCGGTCCAGGTGGCCCCTGGAGTTGTGCCTCCATGGCACTGAATATATGGCCCTGCTGGCCTGCCGCCACCTTAGTTCCTTCTTACTGCCTATGATGATTAGCAGGAACCCTTGTTATCTCTTGCTTTGCAAGAGTACCTTCTCTAGCAGTCTTGAACTTTCTTCCTGTAAATAGGTTATAGTAGTAGTTAGTCTAGTATAGTTGAAACAAGTTTCATTTCGGGGTACCTCCCCTCCTTTTGTCCCAGTACCGGGGCATGCCCTGTGCAGCGTGTGGCAAGTCTATGCCTAGAAGTGACCCCCACACTTTCTGCTTGAAGTGTTTGGGGGAAAGCCACCAGAATGAATGCTGCAAAATCTGCAGGGAATTTTGTCCGAGGACTCAGAAGGAGAGGGATCAGCGCCTCAAGATCCTTCTGATGGAGGCTGCTTTCCTAGGGTTATGTTGACTCCTGCCCCTGCACAGTCCAGGTCCCCAGCACTCCCCTATCAGGGAAGGCCTGTGATCTGCAGTTGCCTTCCACGCCGAAGACGTTCGAGGCTGCCAAGGACCTCATTGCCTTCACGGCACCTCTCCGAGGCGAGACAGGACACCAAGCTCAGTGTCAGTGGCACCCGTGAAACCCTCAGTGCTGTCCAGAGGCAAGCTGGCGATGGTACCATGCCAGTCGTCATCTCCTCAGCACCGGTCTCCGGTACTATCCACCAGTGGGCGGATAGGGGAGCCACATCGGTCCCCGAGTTTCAGTCTCCGCTCTTGGGCATCAGTGCGCAGTTGGTTCTCTTATAGCGAGAGCTTGGAGTTGGAAGCAGAATCCTGTAGATCCAGGAGAAGCAGATGATCCAGGACGGACAGACGTGGACATCAGTAGCTTCTTCCGGGGCCCTGACCTGGTCAGTGGCAGGCTCCTGCCCAGTGGCCTTTCTGGACTCCCTGGGCGTTCCACCAGGGTCAGGACCAGAGTCAGAGGTCCTACTCCAGGTTGGTGTCTGTGGCCTCAGTATCATATGGTGGCCTCAGTATTATATGTGCCTTCAGTACCTCACGTGGAACAGGACCAAATGTTTGCTGTAACAGCACCAACCGCACCGGAAGACTGGGTGCTGCAAGATCCCCTCAGTGCCGAGGGCAGGGAACAGCTAGGGCCTTGTCCTTGCCTGATGAGGTGGTGGTGGGAATGTCAATGGTCCCTGTCCTGCAGGACAGCAGGGTTCTCCAGCAGCTGATGTGGAGGGCGGTGCAGAACCTGGGGATCCAGGCCGAGCAAGTCGTTGAAACATCAGACCCCATGGTGGACATTCTCGCCCCTTCTGTTCCCTCCCGTATTGCCTTGCCACTCATTAAAACAATACAGGACACCACCAAGGCCCTGTGGCAGACCCCCCGCCTCCTTACCACCAACGGCACCTATACACTCATCCCTCGCCCAGACTCCCTAGTGATGGGGGCGGCTAATGAGCAGGAGCGCCAAGGTTACCAGGGATCCTCCCTGAAAAACTGGGAGGCGAAAAAGCTGGAACTCTTTGGGAGGAACATTTATTCCATCGGGGGGCTCCAGCTCTGACTTTCTAATCACCAGGCTGTCTTCAGTAGGTAGAGCTACAACTCCAGTGGAGCGATAGCAAAATTTATGGAGCTGTTGCCACAGGACTCCAGGGCAGAGCCCTCCTTGGTAGAGGAGGGTAAGCTTATTGCCCGGGCTTTGCTGCAGGCAGCCCTTGATGTGGCTGATTTGGCCACCCGCACCATGGCCTCCGGAGTAGCCATGAGGAGGAGCTCCTGGCTCCAAGTCTCAGGGCTCCCATATGAGGTCCAACAAACTATCCAGGACTAGGGAGGTAAATAGTGTTTTAAAAAAAGCAAACATTTAAACTATTAAAATTGTACCAGTTAAACGTTTAACCATTAGGCTCCACTGCTGGCCCACACCCCCGGGATCCCAGCTGCCAGCCCCAGGGACTCCGCTTGCTGCTGGCCCCTTGAGCAGCCCTGAGCACAGGGCTGGCAGCAGAGTCCCGTAGCAGAGTTTAAACGTTAACCGGAATACCTGACCTTATCGGTTAACGTTTTACATCCCTATCCAGGACCACCTCTTTGAGGGCTTGATCCTCTTTTCAGAAAAGACGGACTCACAGCTTCATAGCCTCAAGGACTCGAGGGCCAGCGTCAAGTCCCTTGGCTTGTACGCTTCGGCCACACAATGTAGGCATTTTAAGCTACAACCTCTGCGTCATTTTTACCACCCTCAAAACATGCAGGACTTTTCTTGGAGGCAGAATAGGAACAACAGGAAGAGGTCTCGCTCTTCGTCACCCCAGGGCTCTGGGCAGGCTTCATAATCTGCAGGCCAGAAGCAGAACTTTTGAAGGAAGCGACACACCAGTCCAGACTCTGGATCCATTGCTCCTTACCTTCTCGTGATGACTGTCCCATTTCTACCCTTTGTGGGTCCGAATTAATTGGATCGCTGGGTACTCTGCATGGTAGAAAGGGGATACTCCCTCCAATTCTCTTCCCTCTCTCCCTTCCACCTGTCTTCCCCGTCCCTCTTTAGGGACCCTTCTCATGAACAATTCCTCACGCAGGAGGTGCACTCGCTCCTATCGCTGGGGGCAGTGGAAGAGGTTCCTCAGGAGCTGAAAGGCAAGGGGTTCTATTCGTGGTATTTCCTAATACCAAAAGCCAAAGGAGGCCTCAGGCGTATCCTAGACCTGCAAGACCTCAACAAGTTAATGAAGAAACTGAAGTTCCACATGGTCTCTTTGGCCTCCTTATCCCTTCCTTGGATCCAGGAGACTGGTATGCCGCCCTCGACTTGAAAG
This sequence comes from Natator depressus, assembly GCF_965152275.1. Classification (NCBI taxonomy): domain Eukaryota; kingdom Metazoa; phylum Chordata; order Testudines; family Cheloniidae; genus Natator; species Natator depressus. Next base: position 122,311,490 of record NC_134239.1, on the reverse strand, counting down.
ACGCTTACTTTCATATTTCAGTAACGCCATCCCACAGAAGGTACCCCAGCTTCATGGTAAACCACAATCATCATCAGTTCACAGTCCTTCTGTTCTGCCTGTCAACGTGTGTTTACCAAGTGCATGGTAGTCATGGCTGTATTCTTACACAAGCGTCAGGTGCAGGTATTTCCATACCTTGATGACTGGCTAGTCAAGGGCCGAGTTAATCAAGGAGGAGTGTGTGTATGGCGGGGAAAGAGTTATGGTAGCTTGGATACCTTCATTGTGAAATACAATAATTCTGCATTTCCTGGTTTCTAACCCTTTCTTTGTCTTTAAACTCTTCCATTCTTTAGTTAATTCTAAATTATTTTCTATTGGAAAACCTGTCTGTCATCTATTTCTGCGGTATCACTTGCATGCATACATATATTCACATATATATATATATATGTGTGTGTGTATTCCATGTTCAAAAAGTAATGCAGTACTCCAGACTTCATTAAAATTGGACAGTTGGGAAACACATAAGCCAAGGCTTCCACAGCAATGTTATTGTAGTGGGTACCTTCTAACTTTATAGCAATGTTTAACAACATATAAAAACAAAGTATCACGCTACACAATGAACGATTTTAAACAGGAGTGGAAAATATTGTGCTGGAATATAGTGGCTGCGTTGACATTTCTGGTGCAGTATTTTTTTAAACTGTGACCATAGCAATACACTAACTTTTTTGCATTTAATTTCCGTTTTTTAAAATTAAATACTAGTTGAAAGAAGGAAATTGAATCTGAAGCTTTGTCTTGCAGAACTTTTCAAAGTCCTGCAAAGTCAAACTGCAACAAGATGCACACTGCAACACAAACTGATAGTTTTATATTATGGAACATGGTCCTGAATTTGAAAATGCCCGTAACTTAAGACAAATTTTCTTTCAAACCTAGCAAAGTATAAGCAGGTGGAGAACTGCTTATGTACCAAGTTTGAAGTTTCAGAGGTCAGCTGTTTTGAGATACCTTTGCAAAATAAAAAATATTAGATTTCCATTAAAGCATTGGGTGGGAGCATTATCTCTTTCATAACTTAAATCCTTTCAAACTTTCATTCAGATCTTCCCAGAGCAGACTCTAAGAATGGCAAATTCCAGCACAACCTTGTTTGAGAAAGCTGTTAGCATGTGAAAATGGGGAGGGAGATTATAATAGACTATGCAATTTAAACTAAAGTAGTAATGTAACTGTTTGCACAAGTACTGTAAAAGTTTTGTCTGACCATTGCATAGTTGTTGGTATTTTGTAATCTGGTATCCACGTTGATGTATCCGAGACTTACAGGAGGCCCCTGGGAAAATTTGGATGCTTGGCTGTGATGGGCAACATAATCTGACATCTCCATGTTGGGATGGTTGAATGAGTCCGTGTGGATAAAAAGATGTATTATCCTCTTGGCATAACAAATGGTGTTAAACAGGGTTGTGTTTCCTCTCCCCCGGCCCCCTATTGCTTCACAGCAGTGTGAGATGGGACAACTCATGACATAACCTACTGGGGAGATGTGTAAGATTCCACTCATAGCCTGTGTACAACAGCAAAGGTGTCAGAAGGATATGTTCTTCTTCAAGTAGCGTCCCTAAGAGTGCTCCATTTCCTTTGATTGGAGATCTTCCTTTAGCAATGTCCGTTGGGTCTATGCATGTGCTTCATCTAGCCCCATGCCACACACTGAGGATATATAGGGCTGTGTGGGCGAACCACCCTCAGTTCCTTCGCTAACACCTTCGCCTGAGGTGGAGCTCTAGCGAGTCTGCCTTCTGCATGTCTCAGCATGTTTTGCAGTTGTTCTGTATTTAGTTTACTGTGTCTCGTTGGCATGTTGTTGTCAGTATTGGATTTAGTTAGATAGCAGTGAGAGGTTTGGATTTTTTCCTCTCCTCTTTTTTTTCTGGGAAGCTTATTTGCCCTGGCTGGGAATGCCAGGCTCTGCAGGTGGTTCTTTGAGTAGATGCAGCTGTGTATTCCACTTAGGTGTGTGCACGCCCAGCACACTGGGGCTGGAGAACTTGTCTAGAAGTACCCTTAGAGGGGTGGTGCTCACACCTCGTGGCTGTAGCCCCTCCCCTGGCTGTCTGAAGCGGCACTGCGCTGACCCCCCCCAACCCCCCAGTTCTTTCTTGCCGCTGGTGGCTGGACACCAAGCTCTGTGTTGTTTTCAGCCTCACGATCTGCTATTCAGTGACTTTTTTTCTAGTTGTACGTAGTTCATTAGTAGTTCTAGTACAGTGTTAGACCTGTTATTAGTTGGTTGTAGTTTGTGTTACCTGGTGATGCCCTCACCAGGGTTTAAACATTGTCCGTCGTGTGGGGGAGATCTTAACAATAATCCTCACACGTGGTGCTTGTTGTGCCTAGGCAAAGCCCATGTCAAGAAGTGGTGTTCAACTTGCAGATCGTTCATGAAAGAGACTCAAGTGGTGAGGGATCTTTGTCTTAAGTAGCACTGGCTCGAACAGGCCACGTGGCTTTTTCTGGCACTGAGGCCCTTGTCAGATCGGAGGTTGCCCTCGTGTTCTGAGTGTGCTGTTGCTTTGTGTCCTGGAGCTGGCACCTCTCCAAAGAGATGGAATCTTTCCCTGTCGAGAAAAAGGTCGCAAAATACTGACTGAGGTCGCTCCAGCTCCTGTGGGGACTCATCTCCTTCCTCCAGAAGGAGCATGGATCGGTATGTGGTGAACGCTGGTGCTTGGGATGACAGCGATTGACAAGACCTGCTCCCAGCACTGTGCAGGGAGATCAGAGACCCCATACCGTTGACTCCAGTTCTGGCCCCAGGATGTCCGTAGAGTCTGATACTGACGAGGGTGATGCTGACGCCAGCTGCTTCTGTGCTGGCGGCATGTCAGGCAGCAGTGGACTTCCTCTGTCCTGACCTCTCCCTCGGTCCAGGACTTTTTGTCAGGGCTGCATCCTTTATAATCCTATTGGCTGGGCGGGCTGCTCAACCCTGTGGATCTGTTGGCCCCACACCCTGATGTTTCCCTTCCATGGTCAGGGGAAATGGGCCAGTACTGGACTTGGCACAAGGGACCTTCTTGGCACAAGGAACCTCTTCAGTACTCCTGTGGCTGGTGCTGCCAATGTTACCATGGAGCAGTCACCACTCTTCACCTCAGCAATGTTACTTCAGTATCAATGCTGACTTCAGGGTTGACACTGCTCTTGGCAGTGGAAACATCAGCAGTACCATTTCCACCTTCAGCACCAGCTCCTTCCTCATTCTGGGCTATGGGCATGTCGGACTGGCTGCTCGCAGCCTCAGGGTTTGTCCCAGGTTTTGGGGGAAAGCAGTGGGGCTGCTTGGCATCTGAGTTGGGATCTTACTCTTCCTGCTCTCCACTGCTTGAGCAAGGACTATTCGTGAAATGTAATGGGAACCAGGATTGGTGCTTGTCTTGCGATTGGGACGGGGGGCCCTGGCCTGAAGCAAACTGGCCACCAAGACCCTATCCATATCAGTGGCCTAGATGAAATCTGTAGGCTGCCCGTTGGTCGCAGAGGTCTGACTCCTTGTCTCGCTTGCAGCTGAGATTGCTAGTGTCAGTTCATTACACAGTCCTCAATGTGGAGAAGACATGCGCTAGCCTTTGCAACCTGAGCTGAAACTTCCCAAACACTTCAAGCAAAATACAGGTAAAATGAGGTAAAATATAAAACAGGTTAATTAACTACAGAAAGATAGATATATTTTAAGTGATTTTTAAGTAGTTGACATATCACAAGAGAGAGTCGTCCTGTCCCCCCCTACCACCCCCCCCCCCCCAAAAAAAAAAAGAAAAAGAAAAAGGATAAGTGCACAGTCTAAATCTTATTACACTCGGCAGTATTTAGATCAAGCAATTTTCTCATACCACTGGATGTTACAATTTTTACACAGGCTTCTCTCTCTTGAGCCTGGGACCAGTCTCCTCAGTTGAAGTCTTTGTCTTTCCCATGTTCTTGATGCTCCAGTGTAGGTGGGGGAGGAGAAAGGCAAAAGCATTATGCCACTCTCCCCTATTTTATGTCCTTAGTCCATGTGCCTGGAAGACACTTGCTCAGACGTATCCTTGTGGGCTTTGCTGAGTCTCAGGGTTGAGCAATTCCCCTGATGTGATCTTGTGCAGCTTGAGTCATAGAGTTGAGCAGTCCCCTTTGTGTGGTGCTTGTGCAATTGTCATTGAATTGCAAACCCTTTGATTACAACTCCCCTGTTGATTAATGGTCATTTAACACCCTCCTGGGAATGGGTCATCACTTAGCAGTAAAGGCTCTCAAACTTATAACACATTTCAATAGCAACCATACAGCAAAATCTCATAACTTCATATGCACTAATGATATACATATTTAAACAGAACAGTGGGTTTCAGCAGATCATGACCTTTCATATGTCCTCTTACATGGCATGCTTTGTATGAAATATCACCATCATATATGAATGATGAATATAGGAGTTACAGGGTGCTATTTTGAGGTACAATGTGTCACACAAACGTCCTTGTATATGTCACAGACACTGCCGCTAGATCCATCTTCACAGCAGTTGTTATGCGCAGGGTGTCACGGCTTCAGCTGTCAGGGTTCCTGAGAGAGGTTCAGAATACTGTTGAGTACCTCATATTCGATGGTCTGAAGCCCTTCTCTGGGACCACGGATGGGTCCCTGCACACACTGAAGGATTCCAGGGCCATATTGAGTTCTCTGGGTATGTACACTCCTGTGAGCAAGAAGAGATTTAGTAGGTCTCAAACTGTCCAGAGGTTGCACCTGGCTCAGTTATCTGGATTTCACAGAATCACTGAATCCGCTAGAAAGAGACAAAAATTCCAGAGGAAAAGAGCTTCTCACCCTCCTTCAGCAAGAACTTAATAATCATCGAAACAATAATTTTGATGGTTGGTCAAGAATTCAATTGTCCCCTCACATCTAGTTTGCAAGCTGCAACCTTTCACCCACCATCCCACTTCTGGAGATTCTTTCCCATTTCCAGCAGGCCTGGCGGCATATTACAACAGACAAGTGGGTTATAGAGATTATAACATCGGGCTACGCCATGCACTTTATGTCCCTTCCTCCCATCCCCTTCCCCATTCATAGTAAGGGACCCCTTTCACAAAACTACACTGAGCCAAGAAGTACGCTCTCTCTCCTTTGTTTAGGAGTGGTAGAACCAGTCCCATTCCCTCACAGGGGGAAAAGGTTTTACTCAAAGTATTGTGCCAAAGAAGGACAGAGAGTAGAAATACATCCCACACACAGGGAATACCTACATTTCTCTGTGGGCCAGGATCATTTTCAATACAGAGTACTTCCCTTCAGCTTCTCTTTGGTCCCAGGGGTATTCTTAAAAGTTCTCATGGTAATAGAGCCATCCTGTCCATAGGATGGACCGGGGCAACCGCCCCAGGCCCCGCGCTTTGGGGGGCCCTGAGCTTTGGTCACGCGGGGTCCAGGGCAACCTGCAGGGCTAGCGGGGGGCCTGGAGCCGGCAGCCGCAAGCGACCTGTCCTCACCCCACCGGCTCCTGGTACTTGGGGGAGGGGGTGGAAGCCAGAAAGAGGTGGGGCAGGGCCTTGGGGGAAGGGATGGAGTGGGGGTGGGGTCTGGGGTCCCGCACTCCTCAGGGATGGCCCTGGTAATAGTGGGTTACCTTTGCTGAGAAGCAATTTTAGTCTTCCCATATCTCAACGACAGGCTATTCAGGGGCCAATCTTACGAAACGACACTAATTTCTACCCAGACAGCTCTTTCCCTCTTCCAGGAATTTAGGTCTTCAGCTAAATGTAAAAAAAAAAAAATCCATGTTAGCTCGGTACGAAACTGCAGAAAAACCTGAGTGTCTCTGGATTAAGTTTAGAAGTGTGAGCAACAAGAGTGATGTAGTGGTGGGAGTCTGCTATAGACCACCGGACCAGGGGGATGAGGTGGATGAGGCTTTCTTCCAGCAACTCGCAGAAGCTACTAGATCGCACGCCCTGGTTCTCATGGGTGACTTTAATTTTCCTGATATCTGCTGGGAGAGCAATACAGCGGTGCATAGACAATCCAGGAAGTTTTTGGAAAACGTAGGGGACAATTTCCTGGTGCAAGTGCTAGAGGAGCCAACTAGGGGGGGAGCTTTTCTTGACCTGCTGCTCACAAACCGGGAAGAATTAGTGGGGGAAGCAAAAGTGGATGGGAATTTGGGAGGCAGTGACCATGAGTTGGTTGAGTTCAGGATCCTGACACAGGGAAGAAAGGTAAGCAGCAGGATACGGACCCTGGACTTCAGGAAAGCAGACTTTGACTCCCTCAGGGAACGGATGGATAGGATCCCCTGGGGGACTAACATGAAGGGGAAAGGAGTCCAGGAGAGCTGGCTGTATTTCAAGGAATCCCTGTTGAGGTTACAGGGACAAACCATCCCGATGTGTCGAAAGAATAGTAAATATGGCAGGCAACCAGCTTGGCTTAATGGTGAAATCCTAGCGGATCTTAAACATAAAAAAGAAGCTTACAAGAAGTGGAAGGTTGGACATATGACCAGGGAAGAGTATAAAAATATTGCTCGGGCATGTAGGAATGAAATCAGGAGGGCCAAATCGCACCTGGAGCTGCAGCTAGCAAGAGATGTCAAGAGTAACAAGAAGGGTTTCTTCAGGTATGTTGGCAACAAGAAGAAAGCCAAGGAAAGTGTGGGCCCCTTACTGAATGAGGGAGGCAACCTAGTGACAGAGGATGTGGAAAAAGCTAATGTACTCAATGCTTTTTTTGCCTCTGTCTTCACTAACAAGGTCAGCTCCCAGACTGCTGCGCTGGGCATCACAGCATGGGGAGTAGATGGCCAGCCCTCTGTGGAGAAAGAGGTGGTTAGGGACTATTTAGAAAAGCTGGACGTGCACAAGTCCATGGGGCCGGACGAGTTGCATCCGAGAGTGCTAAAGGAATTGGCGGCTGTGATTGCAGAGCCATTGGCCATTATCTTTGAAAACTCGTGGCGAACGGGGGAAGTCCCAGATGACTGGAAAAAGGCTAATGTAGTGCCAATCTTTAAAAAAGGGAAGAAGGAGGATCCTGGGAACTTCAGGCCAGTCAGCCTCACCTCAGTCCCCGGAAAAATCATGGAGCAGGTCTTCAAAGAATCAATCCTGAAGCACTTACATGAGAGGAAAGTGATCAGGAACAGTCAGCATGGATTTACCAAGGGAAGGTCATGCCTGATTAATCTAATCGCCTTCTATGATGAGATTACTGGTTCTGTGGATGAAGGGAAAGCAGTGGATGTATTGTTTCTTGACTTTAGCAAAGCTTTTGACACCGTCTCCCACAGTATTCTTGCCAGCAAGTTAAAGAAGTGTGGGCTGGATGAATGGACTATAAGGTGGGTAGAAAGTTGGCTAGATTGTCGGGCTCAACGGGTAGTGATCAATGGCTCCATGTCTAGTTGGCAGCCGGTGTCAAGTGGAGTGCCCCAGGGGTCGGTCCTGGGGCCGGTTTTGTTCAATATCTTCATAAATGATCTGGAGGATGGTGTGGATTGCACTCTCAGCAAATTTGCAGATGATACTAAACTGGGAGGAGTGGTAGATACGCTGGAGGGCAGGGATAGGATACAGAGGGACCTAGACAAATTGGAGGATTGGGCCAAAAGAAATCTGATGAGGTTCAATAAGGATAAGTGCAGAGTCCTGCACTTAGGACGGAAGAATTCAATGCACCGCTACAGACTAGGGACCGAATGGCTAGGCAGCAGTTCTGCGGAAAAGGACCTAGGGGTGACAGTGGACGAGAAGCTGGATATGAGTCAGCAGTGTGCCCTTGTTGCCAAGAAGGCCAATGGCATTTTGGGATGTATAAGTAGGGGCATAGCGAGCAGATCGAGGGACGTGATCGTCCCCCTCTATTCGACATTGGTGAAGCCTCATCTGGAGTACTGTGTCCAGTTTTGGGCCCCACACTACAAGAAGGATGTGGATAAATTGGAGAGAGTCTAGCGAAGGGCAACAAAAATGATTAGGGGTCTGGAACACATGACTTCTGAGGAGAGGCTGAGGGAACTGGGATTGTTTAGTCTGCAGAAGAGAAGAATGAGCGGGGATTTGATAGCTGCTTTCAACTACCTGAGAGGTGGTTCCAGAGAGGATGGTTCTAGACTATTCTCAGTGGTAGAAGAGGACAGGACAAGGAGTAATGGTCTCAAGTTGCAGTGAGGGAGGTTTAGGTTGGATATTAGGAAAAACTTTTTCACTAGGAGGGTGGTGAAACACTGGAATGCATTACCTAGGGAGGTGGTAGAATCTCTTTCCTTAGAAGTTTTTAAGGTCAGGCTTGACAAAGCCCTGGCTGGGATGATTTAATTGGGGATTGGTCCTGCTCTGAGCAGGGGGTTGGACTAGATGACCTCCTGAGGTCCCTTCCAACCCTGATATTCTATGATTCCTGTACAGAGACTATAATTCACTGGGGTATATTTGGATTTGTTGGCAGCCAGGGCCTTCCCTCCCACAGACAGATTCGTAATTTTGGCAAACCTGGTGGGGACAGATTCCCACATCCCAGGTGAGTACCCTAACCACTGGGCTAAAAGTTATGAGAGAGGTCCTACTCCCCCTCGTCCCCACCCTAGCCGTTTTGGGTAAGTTTGTCTACAGGGGCTCAATCCGGTAGGTGAGCTCGGAGCATACTCACAGGATCAGGCCTCGCTGGTGAGTTAGCCAGAGGTACACCTGTCTTCCCCGGTTTGTGCCTGACTCTGGCATCCAGATGCTGGGAATGGGGCTGCATGCCCAGAGGCAGGGCCGGCTCTACAGGTTTTGCTGCCCCAAGCAATGGGGAAAAAAAAACTGCCGCCGTGGCCGGCAAAAGGAAGAAGCTGCTGCCGGATTGCCGCAGCCGGAGGAACTGCCGCCCCTTTCTACCTGCCGCCCCACGCACCCCCTTGGAACGCTGGTGCCCGGAGCCGGCCCTACCCAGAGGCAAAAACTTAAGCACCTAGTGAGCTTTTCACAGCAAGAGTTTGGCACCTACAGGCTTTGGCGGCCAAGGGGCCTGATTCTGGAATTGAGGCGCCTAAAGTGGCAGTTAGGCACCCAAGCTCTTTTGTGAATCTAGCCCTTGGTGTATGTCTTTGAACAGTTAACTGTTACTGTCCACTATCTACCGTGGTGCTGAGACGGACTTTTTATCCGTGTGATGTCAGTTTCAACTTGCATGAGTCATGTTTTGGTCACCTATTTTGTATAGTGGCAAGATAAAATGGCCACCACTGTACTGGCGTGCATAGAGGCGATGGAGCTGAAGATACAATTGTAGATGAACAAGTTTTGTTATGCACCTGGATAAGCGTTCACCAAAGCAGTTGAAAACTGGCTAACAGAAATTGCCACAGGCAAAGGAAACCTGTTTTTAAAGCTATTCAGAGACCGGACATGTGACGCTGCATGAAATATGGGTGACTATTTATAATGTTACTGATACCAATATTATGAAACTTACAAGATATGCCGTATAAGGTATCAGTGGAAAAGTTATTATTTTCTAAATATGATAAGCTTATTTATATGTATGTATGATCTTTGTATCGTGAGTTATAAATATGTGATATATATCTGCATCTCAGACCTATTCTGTGTTTCTTGGTGAAACCCCCAAACAGATTGGCATCAGCACTATTCTAGCCTGTTTGATGGCCCGTCAAGGGCAATCAGCTGTACAATGAACCTATGGAGAGACACTAGGGGCTATGCTTATGAGTCAGCAGGACATGTGGACAAGGGACTCCAAGTGCTTTTCTATGCTCATGTGCTCTGAGCCTGTGTTTGAGACAGAGGATGTACAAGCTACATGGCAAGGGATATAAAAAGGCAGCTGCATCTTCTCCATTGGTCTTCAATCGTTCTTCTCACCCCTGGAGTAACTTCTCTACAAACTGTGAAGCTTTGAATAAAGGACTGAGAGACCCATCCAAACTTTGGATGTGTTCCAGAGGGACTTTACAAGCCAGCAAACTCATCGGATATGTGGACTGTGAAGTAACATCTATGTATCTGATTGCTTTGATCATTTGACATCTCTCTTTTTTTTCTTTCTTTCTTTTCTTTTCTAATAAACTTTCGGTTTTAGATATTAAAGGATTGGCTGGCAGCGTAATATTTTGGGTAAGATCCAAATTGATCTGGTAATGCGGCTGGCCCTTTGGGGATCAGAAGAACATTTTGTATAGTGAATAGAGTTTGAAATAAGTTCTCACTTTACTGGACCTATTTGCTGATTGAGAACCAGAGACTGGAATGCAATAAAGGGGGCAGCGTGATTTTTTTTTTTTCCAGCTTCTTGGTAAGTAGTGTGGGGGATCAGGAGCACAGTTTGACTGGTTGGTGAATCTGACTACCATATTAACCACCAGTTTTGGGGGAATTGACTCTCCTTTTTGCAGCCTGCCCTGCCCATGGCATTTTCAATGTGGGCTACCCTAGGTACCTTGGGTCACAGGCACCTCTACAGAATTTACCAGGATGAGCCAAATTGGTCTCTTGAGCCGTAAATGCTTCTTAAAGCAAGGGCTGTCACTGAAAGCCTGCAATGCATGGTTATGAAATGATTGACCATTGTAATCAATCACATCATTAATCTACAGGAAAAGCTGTTTAGAATTAACGTTGCTGTTCTGAGGAGAATCATAGAATATCAGGGTTGGAAGGGACCTCAGGAGGTCATCTAGTCCGATCCTCAATTAAATCATCCCAGCCAGGGCTTTGTCAAGCCTGACCTTAAAAACTTCTAAGGAAGGAGATTCCAACACCTCCCTAGATAACGCATTCCAGTGTTTCACCACCCTCCTAGTGAAAAAGTTTTTCCTAATATCCAACCTAAATCTCTCCCACTGCAACTTGAGACCATTACTTCTTGTTCTGTCATCTGCTACCACTGAGAACAGTCTAGAGCCATCCTCTTTGGAACCCCCTTTCAGGTAGTTGAAAGCAGCTATCAAATCCCCCCTCATTCTTCTCTTCCGTAGACTAAACATCCCCAGTTCCCTCAGCCTCTCCTCATAAGTCATGTGTTCCAGTCCCCTAATAATTTTTGTTGCCCTCCGCTGGACTCTTTCCAATTTTTCCACATCCTTCTTGTAGTGTGGGGCCCAAAACTGGACACAGTACTCCAGATGAGGCCTCACCAGTGTTGAATAGAGGGGAACGATCACGTCCCTCGATCTGCTGGCAATGCCCCTACCTATACATCCCAAAATGCCATTGGCCTTCTTGGCAACAAGGGCATACTGTTGACTCATATCCAGCTTCTCGTCCACTGTAACACCTAGGTCCTTTTCTGCAGAACTGCTGCCTAGCCATTCGGTCCCTAGTCTGTAGCGGTGCATTGAATTCTTCCGTCCTAAGTGCAGGACTCTGCACTTGTCCTTGTTGAACCTCATCAGATTTCTTTTGGCCGAATCCTCCAATTTGTCTAGGTCCCTCTGTATCCTATCCCTACCCTCCAGCGTATCTACCTCTCCTCCCAGTTTAATGTCACCTGCAAACTTGCTGAGGGTGCAATCCACACCACCCTCCCGATCATTTATGAAGATATTGAACAAAACTGGCCCCAGGACCGACCCTTGGGGCACTCCACTTGACACTGGCTCCAACTAGACATGGAGCCATTGATCACTACCCATTGAGCCCAACAATCTAGCCAGCTTTCTATCCATCTTATAGTCCATTCATCCAGCCCATACTTCTTTAACTTGCTGGCAAGAATACTGTGGGAGACAGTGTCAAAAGCTTTGCTAAAGTCAAGGAACAACACGTCCACTGCTGTCCCCTCATCCACAGAGCCAGTTATCTCGTCATAGAAGCCAATTAGATTAGTCAGGCATGACTTGCCCTTGGTGAATCCATGCTGACTGTTCCTGATCACTTTCCTCTTCTCTAAGTGCTTCAGAATTGATTCCTTGAGGACCTGCTCCATGATTTTTTCAAAAATTGTTTAATTTTGTTTTTGTGTGTGTGGGTTTTTTGTGTTTTTTTTTTTTTTTTTTTTTAAACCAACCCCAACAACCCTGCCACTAAATCTGGGGTCCGTTAGGTTGGAGATCCAGAGTGGTCACAACAGTGCCTTAATTTCCCCCCCTCCACATACAGACTGTCAGGATTGAGAGCCTGTAGGCTTTGTCCTGCAATTGAAGCTTGCTGTCACTTCCAGCATCTTTCATGTGTGGATGAATAACCCAGAAAATCTTATAAAGGAAAAGCCAAAGGTAGCTCTAAAATGAGAGCATGAAGTCTCCAGAGCTCAGAGAGAACATGTCTATTTCTAGAGACATTCTGTTGCTCTATATTGGGAAGGATTCAGGGATATCGCCCATCCCCATGCCCACAAAAGTAGTGGCTGCTCAGCTGAAAGGTTAACTTAGAAATTTCCACAGTTAACAAATTGTGGGCTTTACATGTCATATAATTTAGATGTAGCTCATAAATTGTGGCCTTGAACACTAAGAATTGTAGCCACAATTTTTACCTGTATCTAGTAACCCGAGCACACAGCAGCTCTGAAACAACTAAGTAGAGTGTAGAACTACCTCTCTGTTCTGGGCTTGCTATAGATTATAAAGCATCTTGTGCCAAAGGAGAAGACTGGCCCAGCACCAACTAGAAAGTGGAGTAATGCGAGGTCCATGTGACAATTTTTGCTGCCAGCACAATAATGGCATTGGCAATTACTGGGTTGTTTTCGCTTTGTTTCCTTCTAGGAAGAAGCAGAACAAGTCTAGTGAGCTCGTTCTTGTTATTCATCCTAAGGGAAATTAACAGGTGGCGTCCGTAGCCAAATCTTAATTCTCCTACTTATTATTCGGAAGTGGTAGGATTAGTAAAAAGTAGTGCTGAAACTGATCACAGGAGCTTGAAAATACTTTGTTAGCAGTAGGTGGCAGGTGATCTGCTCTAGACTTTCTCTGTCCTTTATTCGAAGTTTTCTGGCCACATTGAAGTGTGGCATGTGTTGGAATGATGGAGGAAATACTTAGCTGCAGGTTTGAGACATCCTAAAGTGACATGATCTAGGAAAGGAAGACAGATTCTCCCTTAGTGTTCTATTAGAACAGGTGCTTTATTAGAACAAGAGCACTAAAGTTACTTGTGTGGTTTTGTCTTTCCCATGCCTTTGGGACAGACATCTCAGTGCATATTCTCTGTCAGATACTTTGCCTCCTGGGCTCTTTTTTTTGTTTTTGGTCTTCTCTCTTATAATCCATTCAGAGAGCTCAAACTTTTTCATCTGGTTTGTGGCCTATCAATGTCTAGAGTGTTCAAAACTATTTCTAGGTGCAGTGCTGAGTTTCCTGGAATAAGACTTGTTCCACAAATACCATATTTAAAAAAAATAAATAATGAAATCTTCACTCTCTAATTTTGAATCAGCAATATTTTTGAACTGTATTTGATATTATAATCCACAAACTCTTGAGATTCAATTTTAAACTTCCCCTTTTTTCTTGTAGTGTGTAACTTTGACTAAATTTCCCACTGTTCAGGTGCATGAGGAAGAGACTGGGGTGGCCCTTTCGTCATGCTTCATGAAGGAGGACAAGCAAAAGTTTGTGTTGCCTGTATAGATGCACCTGGGATAAACCCGCTTTGGCTGGTATTACTCCCCACGGTGTTAATCCCTGTCTTGTAGACTCAGTGAAGACTAAAGCAGTGACTGTACTCTGTGTCCGAGCGAGATCTGGGTATGGATGAGAACTAGCTGACAGAAGCTTAACGTATGCAAGACTGAAGTGATGATGGGTAACTGGGGAAAGCAACTGGAGGGTAGGGTAAGAATAGTATCAGCCACTTCAATTAAGTATGTCCATCATTACTTGATCAGGTTTGACTCCCAGTGGCTACTAGAAGACGAAGTAGCAGCAATGACCGGTCAGCTTTTTATCACTTACATACATGCAGAAGGTTGTGACCTTTCCTTTCGGATATGTACCTTGTGACTGTCACTCATGTCTGTCACCATGAGATTAGATAATTTAGTGTGCTCTGTGTGAGGCTATGCCTTAAAATAATTCCAAAACTGAAGGTGGCACAGAATGTGGTGGTCTGCTTGATAAGTTGCTTTCCCCAGTCATCCATCATCACTTCAGTCTGCTTGATAAGTGGAGTATCTCTCTCTGAGCATATGCAACCAGCTCTATCATCTGCTCTGGCTGCTTGTGGTTTTCTGGGTGAAGTTGAAGGTGTTGGTTGGACCTATAAAGATTTCAACAGCTTCACTGCCTACCTGAGACTGCCACTCTCCCTGTGCCGTGCCATGCCATACTACCACAATGATCAGGAGAAGCACTTGTGCTGAAATCCTGTTGGTATGTATGAGAAGGGGCTACTGGCTAGATGTACTCTGAGAGCCCCACAACTTTGGAATATGCTCTTTCCCCTGAATAACAACAGTCTGAATCTGGGGACCTTCAGGGGATGCTGCAAAGCTCATCCTTTTTCCAGGTACCTGGAGATGTGGGATGTGTGAATTGTAAGGGTGGGGTAATACTGGAGAGAGGCTAAAGGTTCTGAGTTTCCTGGTTTTCTGTTGGTAGATGTTATGTTGCATTGTCTTGCCATGTTCAGCCAGGTATGTGGGTATCGATTTTGTTGCATTCTTCAGTAATGTCCAGGGTGCCTGGAGAGCATACAGATAAGTATCCCTTCTAGCATTCTATATTAGTCTGAAGTGTGTGTGTGTCACGTTTCTGGGGTGAGCAGTACTATTGACCCCTCACTCGACCTCTCCACGGGCATCCCCTTCCAAGTTATAGGCCCATGCCTGCATTTCTCTCAGGTTGGGATCTGCATTTTGCCCCATTCCTAGATTGGGTTCCCAGATCACAGTACCTGTGTGTCTTAAGCAGGTCCAGCTGGGTTTTGTCCACTGGTATAGACCGCCCTTCAAGAGCTGCGGACAGTGAGAGAATGCAGACAGGACAGCATCTGTGGATGTTATCTTATCTAAACCTTAGTCTTCCCATGCTAGGTGCCCCTCTGCGCCCCCCCCCCCCCCTCCAGCACTGGGGCTGGGCGAGATAGACTGCACCTCTGAGGCTTATGCCTTTATCTCAGTTTGTCCCCCAGTAAGTCTCTCTCCCTCTGAGTTCGCAGGCAGTCTTGTTCAAAGCTTCTTTGTCTGTCCTGGGAACCCTGGACCTAGCCAGTCTGGTTTATGCACCTCACCAGGCATCTGAGGTAGGCTTCCAGCAGCAGATTCACTGTATTGTTCATTAAGCACCAGCATTTGAGTTAGTCATTGTCTGCCTTCCTGGAGATGTGTAAAAACCACTTAGGATGGAGTTAACTCTGCCCCCATGCAGCAGGCAACATGATAGTTTGTACCTCTATACAATTACTATTTATAAGAAATACAGATATCTCCCACGTTCTTCATGAAACAATGAAAATAGTTGCTCGGACTATCAGGGCTGCAATCAAACAACGAGCCTTCTGAATGCATCCAATGAAGTGAGCTGTAGCCCACGAAAGCTTATGCTCAAATAAATTGGTTTGTCTCTAAGGTGCCACAAGTCCTCCTTTTCTTTTTGCGAATACAGACTAGCACGGCTGCTACTTTGAAACCTGGGCAGAAAGAGGCTGGTGCAGGTGGGAGCAGCTTTGAAAGAGCTAAAAGCTCAAGGAGAAACATCATAAGATGGTCATAGTGGATATTTACCAGACTTCATCAAAAGATTGTGCTTGTAGAACTTCTTCCCTGCTTGGAGGCCTTCGAGCGGGGGGCTTGATCACAGAAACATTCAGTTGGGGAAGACGGGGCAGGGGGGGAGGGGGAGGGAGAAAAGAAGGCCGGTGACATCGGAAATGGATGAGGGTTAGCCTTCATACTTGTCCGTCGTCTTGTCACTTTTCAATAGCATGGTTACCTTGAAGCCAGTCTTTGGAGACCTTGCCACAGGTCTGTTATGTGGAGAGCAGGAGTACTCGCCATTTTATTAGCCTAGACCCCATGAACGGAAATGTGTTAGAAAAGTTAGAATGCTCTGCACAGCACATAACCTCCTCCTCCTCCACCCTTTCGTTTGGTAACTGACCATTAGTCTGAGGACCTGGGTATCTAGGGCCTCGGCATGTCTTCTTTGAAACCAATTTAATGTTTTTTAAATTTAAAGTGTGCCTACTTAGTCTTTCCGACCCCTCTGCATTCCTCCTCCTTGTACTGCTGCTGTTTAGCAGTGTAATTACTAAAAATCTGCACGGTGGTCTATGAGATTATGAATGGGAGGGGGAATGTTTAGGAGGTGTAAGTGTTTTTGAACAGGTGGATTAAAGTTGTATCTGTGGCACTATATACCGCTGTTAGGCTCTGTTGATGTCTTCCAGCTCTTCTGTTCTGGCTGTGGCAAGCTTACATAATTACATGGAACTGGCTTTCTTTAGAGAGTAGTAGAAGCTCCACCCTTAATTGAGCTAGTTGTATGGAACAGACTGGTCGGATAGTAGGCAACTTCATATTCTTTTAATGATTTAGCTGGTGGACTGTGTTAATTTTTATGCTCCTGTCAGCACCTTTGTTCTCCAACTCCCTGATCATCTCATGATGTTTAAGTTTATCAAGTATGGCAATGAATACTGAATCTTAATAATTTATTTAAAACTACACAGTCTTTGTGTTCAACCTGCTTAAATCTGTCATGGCAAGCTGTGCAAGATTATGTAGTGGCTGGGGAGTTAGTCTGACCTGCCCGTAGTCTTGTATAACAAATCTAGTAGAGTCTGGGTAGTCTATTGTAATGTGAAGCTATGCTTGCATTGGCTGGCTTGCTCTCTGTAGTGCCGGCTGCCATCTGCTGTGGCTTCTTTATCTAGCTTTGCTCCAAATAATGTTGTTTGGAAACCTGTTATAGCATCTTGAGTTAGGAAATATTATCAAACAATCTTGGTTTGTGCCAGATACTTCTGGAGTTCTGTATTCAGTGAACTGAGTAGTTGATGCTGGAAAACTAACAACCAAACTCTCACAGCTTGCTCGGTACGCTTTTTGAGCAGAGTTGTACCATACTATTCAATGACCACAATTCCTGCACACTTTTCCCTCCTGAACGAAATAACGTGCAGTATGTCTATAGTACGTAGTGATGTAGGTAGCTGTTTCCTGTGCTGTGGGGTTTTACTTCTGTCAAGGTTCCTTCCCCACTCTGAAACTTGGGCTGTTTCTGCCTTGGGCTCTGGCATGTTTGCCTCTGTTTTTAACTGACTTTACACCTGAGAGTTAGAAATCAAACACACACGCACAAAACTTGGCTTGTCAAAAAAAAAAAAAAAAAAAAATAATTGTGCTATAACCAGATACCGATGTTCTCGGCTCGTGATTGTCAGCCGACCGAAAAACCCTTTAAAAACCCCAACACCTCTGTCTCCAGGCAAATAGACAGAAAACCCCTCTAGTTGCTCTTAGCTTAAAAAAAAAAAACTTCTTCAGGTCTGTGAAGACTTGTGAATTTCCCTGCAGGAGGTTAACTACCCTGCCTTTAGGTAGAGAAACTCCAGCTCACAAAAGACACATCCCTTTTGTTATGCTTGTGGCTTTGTCCCCTTTTACAAAACCCTTTAAAATCTTTTAAAATTCTTCTGTGCTTCTGGTTTAAAAAAAAAATCTCAAAATGATTTCAAATTAATCCCACGGCTACCACCATGTCAGGTTCCTTCCTCACTCTGAACTCTAGGTTACAGATGTGGGGACCTGCGTGAAAGACCCCCTGAGATGATTCTTACCAGCTTAGGTTAAACGCTGCCACCACCAAAGTGTCTAACAATAACAACAGGGGAAGTGCCCACTTGGAAATGTCTCTCACCCCCCCCCCCCCAAATCCCCCCAAGCACTACACCCCCTTTCCTGGGGAAGGCTTGATAAAAATCCTCACCAATTTGCATAGGTGAACACAGACCCAAACCCTTGGATCTTAAGAACAATGAAAAAGCAATCAGGTTCTTAAAAGAGAATTTTAATGAAAGAAAAAATAAAAGAATCACCTCTGTAGAATCAGGATGGTAAATACCTTACAGGGTAATCGGATTCAAAACATAGAGAATCCCTCTAGGCAAAACCTTAAGTTACAAAAAGACACAAAAACAGGAATATACATTCCATTCAGCACAGCTTATTTTATCAGCCATTTAAACAAAACAGAATCTAACGCATATCTAACTAGATTGCTTATTAACTCTTTACAGACCTGCATTCCTGCTCTGGTCCCGGAAAAAGCATCACACAGACAGAGAGAACCCTTTGTTTCCCTCCTCCAGCTTTGAAAGTATCTTGTCTCCTCATTGGTCATTTTGGTCAGGTGCCGGTGAGGTTATCGTAGCTTCTTAACCATTTACAGGTGAAAGGGTTTTTCCTCTGGCCAGGAGGGATTTAAAGGTGTTTATCCTTCCCTTTATATTTATGACAACTTCACTCTTGGCTTTAATTCCTCCTGCGCTTTGGCCCTTGAACCTTTGCTGTTCTTGCAAGATCAGGGTTAGATGCATAGCATCCTCAACTCTCCTTGATATCCACTTACTGTAGCTCCCACTGAAGGGCTTGGTCTCTAATGTTCTCTACGTCACCTCCCCTCTGCCCCTTTGTATCTTCCTGGCCATTGAGCCTTATTCTTATTGGCCCATCAATGTCTTGGGTCAGTGGTGTTTCATAAGCCAAGAGGCTGTGGGTGTTTGGCTCTGACATACAATATCTCACCACCATACTTGGCCTACACACTATTGCCAGTTTCTGTGAATAGCTTTGTGCCATCCAGAGACCTGTGAATGTTGAGACTAAATGAAGTGTAAGCAATGCTTTGCATTTCTCTAGGATTCTCTCAGGTCACGGAAGCTACAGAGCATTTTTCATAAATTCCACGCTCTTTGTAAGTAACAGACGAGGCTGGAAAGTGAAAGAAATATGTATCTCTTAGAATATTCTAACTAAAACTGTAGGGAGAACTTGATATAGGTGGAGTGCTACGACCCAAAATGGAATTTGAACAAATGCTCTTGTTTTGTGAAATTGCTGTGGGATCTCTAATGACAAGGGGTCAGGATTTGACTTCATCTCTTGGAAGATTGGGCACTTCCCCCAGCAGTCTTTTAACACCATGTTGAACATTTACTCATCTATGGCATAGTTAGCATCACTTCTACAGCATCCTGAGAATGACTTGGTGGTCTTTCATCCAACTAGTGTAGTGACAAAACCTTATTTAGCTTGACAGCACCCTGAGCTTACCTAGCTGACCAAAAGGTCAAGGTGATAGAAGCTTAAGTGAGCCTTATTTTCACAATGTTGAATTTTCTTAGGTCTAGCCCATTATACTTCCTCAGTGGATCAGGCACATTCAAACAATTTTGAATGAAAATGGAATGGGCAAGGAGTGTATTTTGTTTGACCAGGAACAGTACAACATTTGTTTCTGCTGAAGAACTGTAGGTCACTGCCTCGTTGCTATTTCCAGCTAGAAGGTGCATTTCTGCCCCGAGTGACTGGCCTGGCCTAACTTTTTGAATTCTTTCATTTGAAAGTTAGTGTTGCTATGGTGTAAAGCTGAGACTTCCTTTAAAGTCCATGCCAGAAAAGGCCTAGCTACTGTGATACCTCCGGAGCTCAAATAGTACTGTATCTCATTGCCCAAATTAAGAGACTTGGCTCTGCATTTGCCCTCATCTGTATTTGCTGAGTTAGGATATCAGTTTTCACAAACTGTGGCAGCAGTACAGAAATCTGATAAGAGGATACTGAAGTTTGCAGTACAGGTTGAGCTGCCTGCCAGCCATTGCCTTAAAGGGGAAATCTGCCTATTCGTACAGTGAGGGGCTGAATTCCTTCCCAGTGCTTATCTGGAAGGGGGATGGGGAATGCAAAGAAGAAGAACTGGATGAGGCTGCTGGTTCTCTTTTCTGTTTTCCATACAGCTTTGTATTCCTTTAATTATCAAAAAGTAATCAAGGGTGAAAACTGGAATACTTCCTGGTGGGAATGCCTTCTCCAAGAGTAGCATTCTAGAGCCGTGATAGAGTTGTGGTGAGCATATCTGGGACTGAATCCTGGACATCTGGATCTAAAACATAAACCTCTACTGCTTGAGCTGAAGAAGTGGGTCTATGAAGTTGGAGACATTAGCAACCTAATGAACCCCTTTATGTGGACCAGCCACTAGAGGGGGACTAAGAGACACCATCATAGGACCTAACCACATCAGCCACACCATCAGGAGCTCGTTCACCTGCACATCTACCAATGTCATATATGCCATTGTGTGCCAGCAATGCCCCTCTGCCATGTACATTGGCCAAACCGGACAGTCTCTATGCAAAAGAATAAATGGACACAGATCTGACATCAGGAATTATAACATTCAAAAACCAGTAGGAGAACACTTCAACCTCCCTGGTCACTCAATAACAGACCTAAAAGTGGCAATTCTTCAACAAAAAAAACTTCAAAAACAGACTCCAACATGAAACTGCAGAACTGGAATTAATTTGCAAACTGGACACCATCAAATTAGGCCTGAATAAAGACTGGGAGTGGTTGGGTCATTACAAAACCTAAACCTAATTTCCCCCATACTCATTTCCCCCTACTGTTACTCACACCTTCTTGTCAACTGTTTGAAATGGGCCACTCTCATTACCACTACAGAAGTTATTTTTCCTCCCTTGGTATCCTGCTGTTAATTGAATTGTCTCGTTAGACTGACCTCACACTTGGTAAGGCAACTCCCATCTTTTCATGTATTTATACGTGCTCCTGTATTTTCTACACCATGCATCTGATGAAGTGGGTTCTAACTCACGAAAGCTTAGGCCCAAATAAATGTTAGTCTCTAAGGTGCCACAAAGACTCCTCGTTTTTGCTGATACAGACTAACATGGCTACCACTCTGAAACCTGTGGGATTATGGTTGCATGCCACATAGGATATCCTTAACTGTCTTATACTGGGTGCAATAGCTATCCATATAGTAACATTTAATAACACCTTTCTCTGACGAATTACTGATGAGAAGTCTCTCAGCTCTGTTTTTCTTGCCCCTCCCCTAACACACTTCTCTCTTTGGTGTACCTCCACTTTTAGCCTGTTCCAAAACGCCATGTGAATTTGCCCTTGACTATTTTAATGCAATTCTGGGTGTAGTTAGATTTTTTTCCTCCTTTCTGCAGTATTCTGAATGAGCTATTTTAACTTACCCCCATGGAGCTTGTGTTTGGCCTCACTCGCCACCAGTTAGAGCGCTCTGGTTTGTTTGGTTTTTTGGTGTGACTTTGTACCGTATGGGTATGGTTACAGGTAGGATTTGGAGATGGTATCTGTGCATGCTAGTTTATGAATATTAGCTTGCTCAGAAGCATTTAAAATATTTTTATTGGAGTTACCCTAGCACAATGGACTTAAATAACATGCACAATGCTTACAGAAATGTTTTTCAGTATGTTACTTTAACCCATGCACAAGGTATCTGGCATTTTAAAAATGCCACAATTGCCATTATATGCACACCAATGTAGTACTTCATGTCTACACGTGACAGCTCCTACTGGGTCTGAAATCCCAGTGTGGATGAGCCCAAAAAGGGAAGTGACACCAAAGCCTGGGTGAAAATTAGGACCTAAGTGCTCCCATTGGGCGCTGGTGAGGCAGAATATAAGTAAAGACCTTTATGTAACTTTTGGTTTAACTCCCTGTTAAGATTCCAGGTGTAAATTCTTGATAAAAACTCACAAGTTACTTACACATTTGCATATGCATTTATCATGGCCAGAAATTTTTCTTTTTTAAAATACCATTTATTGGGAGTGGTTTATAGTACAGATTATATTCTGTGCTGCAATTTTATGTTTGCAAATAGGTCTTTGTCACACACACAGATTAGGTTGTGACTGTGCTAATGAACTTGTGTTCTAGTAAGAAGCTTTCATTCTTGTTGTGTGAGTTCAAAGCCACCTAAATGCTTGTTCTGTGTTCCATAGAGTCAGTCGGAAATTCTCTAATTCCCCCCCCCGCCCCCCCCAGCTCTATCATTCAATGTGTTTTTTTGTTCTCCAATTTGTCAAGGAACTTGTGTGTGCCAGGAATATGCAGCATTGATTTTTTTTTTTCCCCCCTGTGAAGACTGCAAGATTACAGAGTAAACTTTTTTATTTTTAGGCTCCTGCTTAGTCATATATGGGCAGTTGATTGACCTGCCTTCCCACCTCCAAAGGGTGTGTGAAATAGCTGCCACTCTTAATCTCCACCATAGACTTGCATCCGAATGCAAACCAGCTTGCCTTCTCTTTGCAGGAAAGTTGCCCTTAATTAGTTTTTCAATGAGTCATGGTCAGATTTACTCTCCCCCTCAAGGAAAACTGTGTTAGTGAGGCTGTGGGTGGAGTTGCTGAGAAGGTGTAATCAACATCAGCAAAGTATTGATTAGGGGAGCCATTCACAGACCTATGAAGAGAGAGTTGCTTTTTGATGGGCAAGGCTTTCTTTTTGGCAGGCAGGCACCTGCTAACAGATTGTGCTATGCTCCCTGGCTGCAGAATTTTTGATTTCAGTAAACACTTGGCTTTAGCAAGTTCCTCCTCCTGCCAGGAGATTCTGCTTGTCTACGTTACCAAGATTTCGTTGTAAGAAAGGGGCAGCAGGAAGAGTGCTGTGCAAAGCTGTTGTCACGGATAGAACAACCTGCTACAATAAATGGTAAATCTTCTGGGTCACGGAGTTACAGTTAGCTTGGAAAAATGGCATTCCTTCACTATGGCGTCACTGCACATTGTCCTCTAGAGAGGAAGCAAACAATGCGCTGTAGAACAAGCTGTTGGCAGCTCACATTTTAATGCATGAGTTTTTCCAGGTCTCATGTGCTGGTTCCCTTTTTCCTTTTAGGTTTCAATTTTGAAGGTGGCTGTTGTTACTATCCAAATGTTAATGCAGTGCTAATAGGGTCTGCTGCAAGAACAACGAAGTACAGATTGGAGATACTCCATAGCAGCCTTGTTCTGGCTAATTTGCTGTCTTATCTGTATGTGGTGTTAACAGAGGACAATTTCCACTAAGTTCTAAGGCAGCCTGGCAGTATGTGTTTGTACTTTTTGAAATCCAGTATGTCACTCAGCTTGGAAAGCTAGCAACATTTTCTGGCAGTCTTGATGATTTTACTGCTTCAACATTTTAATTTCAGCCTTGAAAACCATACCTCTATGCAGTGCCATTAGGCAGAAAGCATAATGGAGCATGTGTGGTGTTTGCAAAGGTCTTTGAAGATGTAAAGCATGCTCAGTGTTGTTGCAGCCACAGGTAGAATCAAACCTTGGCTTTTCAAGCAAGTGGATGGTTGGTGGAGGTGATATATCCTAGCAGTGCCCAGAGACCCTGATCAGGATCATAGCACCATTGTATTGAGTCTTGTCTCTACACCTAAAGTAGGAAGAGTCCCTGCCCTGACTAGGCTGTGTTCTAACAATATCGTTTGTGTATCTGTTTTGTTTCCCCAGTTTCTAGGTGGCAGAGAGATAGTGAAACGCTGTGTGGGGCAAGAAAAGCAGTTGCGGGAGCCCTGCGTGTAAACAAAGATGGATTGGCTGTGACAGTGTGCCTTAGGTGGGGAGATCGTTATTATGAAGACTTCCTACAGAGCTGGCCTCCACAGGGAACCACTGAATTCCACATCTTCCACATTCCATCAAGTCAAACGGTACAAACAGACCCCAGTTGGGCCATGAATGGTTAACACATGTAGGCCTACCGCTTAATTCCCTGCTTTGTGTGCCAGTCAAACTCTTAGATAAAACCCTTGCTTTGGAGAACCTTTGCCTTTAAGTGAAATATTAACAGTAGTTCTAATCACTGTGGGGCACAATTGTCCCTTAATATTTTTTTAATTAGATAACAGCAACTACATCGTTACTGCTGCTCATGTCCTCGGAGAAGCCTTTGGATTTTTTTTTGTAGCAACAGCTGTAACTTTATGGGGATATGGCTTCAAAATAAAAATATAATTGGAGAGTGGATTGCTGTGGTAGGATTTGAAATATGCAGTGAGCTTAAAAAAACTAGCAGAAATACCAGTAATCAGTAGGGTGGTCCGTCTGCCTAGAGAGTAAATAATTAGATTAGTGCAAACTTAAATTTTGCTTCAAGTGGACACCTGTTTCTCTGACTAAATTCAGTTGTGCCCTTATTTTTCAAACATTACTGCTTACAAGGCAATTGAGAGCATCTGTGTTGCTATTGCAAGACTGAGAACAACTCCTATTGATGCAGTAAAGAAAATGCAAATGACAAAATAGAGCGCTGAATTCAAGCTTAATAATATAAAAAGCATTTCTCCTTTTTAAAGATGTTGAAATCTTGTAACCTTCCTGGCCCTGGGGGAAATAGCCAGCTTTCAGCTTCTCATACCTGTGTGCATGTGAAACATAAACAAATTCTGTGTCATATCTTTCTTGACTGGGTGGGGGGGACGGACGCTCCATCAGTCTGTTATTGACCTACAGCCAAATCTTGTAGTCTAAGTTGGGCAGAACTCCCACTGACTCCCCGGGGGCGGGGAGGGGGAGGGGAGGGGAGGCTGTTGTCTCTGTGGTGATCGGTAAGAATGCATTGTATCCAGCCCTGCTTGCTCCCTCCCCATGTCACACGGGGGGAAGGGTAGTGGGTGTATAGAGCCAAATATGCTGACTTTATGCCACCCAGAGGTTGCTCTATGGCACAGGGTTCTTTGAAATGCCATGTAGAGCAGCTTTTAGGCTGCTTTGCCCTGCCTGAGCCGTGCAAAGGGGACAGACTCTGGGCTGAGAATCGGGGCCAAAAGATTTTGGGGGCTACCAACGCTTACAAGTGGTTGTCCAGAACCAAAATGTATTTTAATAATAACTAGCTCTTACACTGCATTATTCATCTGTAACTTTCCAAGTGCTTTACAAAGGAGCTCTGGATCATTATCCCCATTTTGCTGATGAAGAAACTGAGGCACAGGAAGGCGAAGTTACTTTGCCCACGGTCATGTTTGGTAGTTGGTCCAGGCAATTCATTTAGACTCTGTCCTTTTGTAGTCTACAACCTTGGCCGTGGAACTTGTTGCAGACTAGAGCGGGTCAACAAACATTTTCTTTTCCTGTGGAAAATGTCAGCGTTTGGGCAGAAATGTGAATATTGAAATGTTTTGGTATTCAGCCAAGGTTTTTTTGATTTGGAAGTGCTGCTTTGGTGCCTCCTGGGCTTGTTCTTCTCTATAGGCCAGATGGAATTTCCCATCATGTGCTGTGGCCTCCTCTCTTCAATCCTGAGAGTCCCTGGCCATGGTGCATTCTGGATGTAGTCTGACTGGGGAGCCTGGCCCATAGAGCAGAAAAACAGTTTAGATTGAGAACTTCTAACCAGCTGTACTACAGACTTCTGCTCCTGTATCTAAGCTTTCATGGAAAGTGAACAATTTCTTTGGTTTCTGAGCCTTCATCATTGTGAAGATGACCTTCCAAATATAAACTGATGCAGTAACATCTACCTGAGTCTGCAGGCAGCTTGAAACAGTAGCTCTTAGGTCTTCTCTTCACTAGGAATAAAGGTGTGTTCTTAACTTGTGTTAACTAACACATGTTAAATAACTTGGTAAAATCCTAGTGAAGACAAGGCAGTTTATAGTTTTAATATGAGTCAACACCTCTTTTCCTAGTGAGGATGCACCCTTATAGATGCGTGAACTGCCCCATTATCTCAGTGGTTTAAAGATAAAATAATGATACTTTAAATAACATAGCTAATTATTTTACTGCTGATCCTTTTTAGTAGAAACATCCAGGTAATGTTCTTCCCGGGGGGGGGGGGGGGGAGGGGGAGGGGGGGGAGCCCTAACTGTTCATTAACCAGGTGCCAAAGCTTCCAGCTCCCACCTGATAACTTCTACGATGTCATTGTCTATACATTAAACATCTGAGGCACCGCGGTAGAGGCAAACAAATTGACTTTAATACCACAAAGGGTAAGACCCCAATCTTGTGAATCACTCTTGTATTTAACTCACTTTAAAATGCTCAATTTAAAAAAAAAACTTACCTGCAGCTCTCGCAGTAACTAGCCTGTAGCACTGGAGTGCAGCAGAAATTGAGTTAAAGGGTGTCTAGGCTATGTGAGCGACTTCTGATGAGAAGACTCTTGTTTCTTTTATAGCTTCTAGAATTTGAACATGTGCTGTTACTCTGGGGGTGGGGTAAATACTTGCTGGTTCATCTAAAACTAGCTCTTTTTTCTAATCTTCACATTGCAGTGGATGAGAACTTTTCCCCAATAAACTTTTTGCTGTAAAGTCTGTGAAATTCTTTTAAAATGCAGCTTGCTGTCTACCCAATGGCTGAAAATTTTGATAAACTGATGGCACCCCCAGTCTGTTGGTCAGATGGAATTAGCAGTGCTTCCTTATCACTGTCTAAAGCTATTAGGATTTTCAGCAATTCTAGATAGAGACACTGTAATTGAACTCTGAATTCAAATGCGGCAATTGTTCTGGCAATAAAACTTAAGTAAACTATGACTTTCTGATATATGATATAATCTGTTCAGCCTTCAGTCGTAGTCTCCACCTCGCCCACCAGTAACCTAAATACTGGCAGAAATGTGAGAACTTAAATGAAGAATCCATAATAGATGATCTGTGATTCTACTCTTTCTCTTGCCATAAACCAGAAATAGCCTTGAGCAGCTGTACCAATTCTGCTGGCTAAGCATGTTGGAGTAATTAGTTCAGTTCTATTTTATTAATTTAATACCTTGCCTTATGTTCAGCGGCAGTCTCCTTAATGAAGGATGCTTTGCTGATTGCCCTGCTTAGTGCATGTCAGAAAATATGTGAAAAAGGAGAAATGAGGCTCTGTTCGATCTTACAAATTTTCCTGGCACTAGAAATTCCATCTGGGAATTTTATTTTGTACTTCCAAATTACTGGACTCCAAAAGGCAAAAATATCTATGTAACTGCAGCGCTCAATCACTCTCTCTCTCTCTCTCTCTCTCTCTCTGCAAGGGACCTGCAGTTCTAAGTGGCCAGAAGTTGTTTTATTTCTAGTAAAAATTAGTCTCTAAGGTGCCACAAGTCCTCCTTTTCTTTTTGCAAATACAGACTAACACGGCTGCTACTCTGAAACCTGTCTTTATTTCTAGTGTGAAAGGTGGCACTTCAGCAGCACAGTTCCAGTATGAAGAGGAAAGAGTGCCACCTACTGTACCACCAGCACCACTTTCTGCATGCAGCAGCCTGGATTTTTCTGGGAGGTCTCTCTTCCAGGAAGTGTAGAGACCTCGCCCTGATTACTTTCCGAGTGCAGCCTGAGAGGACACAGCTGATCAGAAAGTTGGGCGAAGGAAGCAGATCTTAGTGTTGTCGTTCAGAAACCAACTTGGAAGGAAAACAGAGGGCACGGTCACAACTGTTGGAATACCGAGGAAGAGGTGGTCTAGATCCAATAAAGGAGTCAAAGTGAACACCTTGAATTGCACCCAGAAGAGACTTAGCAGCCACGTTCTGCACAAGCTGGAGCTTCCAAATGGCCTCAGGGTATAATGCCCAGTGGAGCCTATTGCACTAATCCAGTTGGCGACAAGCACAGAGATGACCATGGCACAGTCTGCATGTGATGGGAGGTTGCAATCTCCCTACCACACACACAGGCTGGGAGCAGTGGGATGATGGGAAGATGGTAATGGATCTCTAGATTGTGAATCTTCTGGGAAAGTGGACTAGCCAATGATCAAGACCTCCTGTCCATCAGTTCCCAGCATACACAGCATAGATCTCAGGTTTGGTGGGTACCGCATACTCTTCTTTCCCTTCTGCCATGAAGGCCAAGGTGGTGAGCGAACTGGAAAGGGAGAACAAAGGCAGAGCCACCCTCTCAACACTGTGAAAGGAGTTCCCTCGCTTTGGGCAATCTGCTGCAGTGACTCAGCCTAGAACTGTTGTCCCCAAGCTCCAACGCATTTGACGCTGGCAACTGGAGTTGAGGAATCTTAGCTTCTAGCAAACACTCTTTGCTGAATGTTCTACTTTTCTCCTCAGAGGCTGGGTTCCTACTGTAGGCCGAGTTGAAAAACCAGCTTGGGATGGCCTGAGTGTAACTTAGGGTATCATACAGAGCCTCTGCTGTGGTGTGTGAGAAGGAGAGAGCCCAACTAGCCTGCTGGGCCCCAGGTTGGATTCAGTAGGCGGACAATTAGAAAAACCTCTTGTCTATTGACTGGGGACATTTGATCTGTAAATCATTCCACGACAGCCACCGTGGAGCTCCATGATGCCTTGAAGAGACTTTGCCGAGTAGAAAGGCAAAGGTAGAGATGCTGGTTTTGGAGTAGCTGTCAGCTCTTGCTAGTCAGTGGTTTTGGTCACTTGTTGCAAGCTGTCCCAATAAATTTGATGGCATTTAATTCCCATTTAAATGAACAGGAAGAGAGATTATCCTAGTTTCAAAACAGGCTTTACAATGTAAAAACGTTAATCCGTTACCATGGAAACATACCCTATAGCTCTTCCCGTAATATGCTTGTGTGACAGTCCAGTGAGACCAGAGACGGAAGGCTGCTGGTAATTAGTCCTGCCTCTCCCCCATGGCAGTCTGGGTGCTCCCCCAGGCCTTCCTGCAGCTTTAGGTTTTTAACCGAGTAGAATTACAAATGTATAAATGTCCACGGTGAAAGGAGGTTCTGAGAGTGTGATCCTGCTGCAATAGAAATGCCACTTCTGTTTCAGTCTGTGTCTAATTTATAGCTGTTAGATTCTCAATATAAAAACTTCAGCTTCATATTTGCTCAGTTCATAACAATGCGAAATATAGAAAAGTCTTAATTTGATATCTGCACCTCTACCCTGATGTAATGCGGTCCTCGGGGGTCAAAAAATCTTACTGCGTTATAGGTGAAACCGCATTATATCGAACTTGCTTTGGACTCAAGCATTTCCGTTAATAGTCACTTCTCGCCTCCTGACTGACCCCTCAGAACCCCTGACCCATCCAACCCCCCCCCCGCTCCTTGTCCCCTGACTGCCCCCCTGCTCCACCCCACCCCCTACTCAACCCCCGCACTCCCTGTCCCCTGACTGCCCCGACCCCTATCCACACCCCCGTCCCCTGACGGGCCCCCTGGGACTCCCACGCCTTATCCAACACCCCCGTCCCCTGACTGCCTCGCCCCCAGAATCTCCAAACTATCCAACCCCTCGGCCCTGGCCCGGCACCCTTAACACGCCGCTCAGAGCAGCGTGTCGGAGCGCGCAGCCCCGCCCCCCAGAGCGCTGTTTTACCACGTTCTATCCGAATTTGTGTTATATCAGGTCGAGTTGTATCGGGGGAGAGGTGTAGTTTTTTTTTTCTGTAAGTTGTTTTCAGGCTTATCCTGCACAGAACATTGATCTCTCCATAGGCAAATGCATTTAACTGGTCGTTAACAACATATTAAGAGATATTGTTGACTACAGGAGGTATCAGCAGATCAGATATCAGGTGTGATCTTTGTATAAGGACAGGTTTCAGAGTAGCAGCTGTGTTAAGTCTATATTCGCAAAAAGAAAAGGAGTACTTGTGGCACCTTAGAGACTAACGAATTTATTTGAGCATAAGCTTTCGTGAGCTACAGCTCACTTCATCGGATGCATCCGATGAAGTGAGCTGTAGCTCACGAAAGCTTATGCTCAAATAAATTGGTTAGTCTCTAAGGTGCCACAAGTACTCCTTTTCTTTCTTTGTATAACGGTATAATTACAATTGCTAATTTCTCCACTCAGCTTTAATCATTTTTTATAAAACCCCTTTTCAGTAGATAAGGATATCTACTTGACTGGATATCAAGTTTAGGGGGTGGGGAGGGTGAGAGAGAGAGAGAGAGAAGGGCTTACAGTTTGGTTAAACCATGAATGCATCAAGGATCTAGACTAAATCAATAGTTATAATAACTGAACCTTGGGTGGAACCTAAAATGCTTTGGGAAGAATATTTATATTTCAAATCTGTTGCCATGACATTTTAGAGAAATCATAATGGAACCTTTCTGTGGTCGTTGGGGCTTATCAAAGCATTAACAGGGTGCTAACGGAAGTTCTCCAAGGGTGAACTGCAGTGACATCACAGGCTGGGGACACTGCAATCGTTGCTGCCCCTGTAGCCATTCTGGCTCGCTCTCTCTCCTGGCTCTGGCCCCCTCCTGTGGCTTCTGTCCGCAGTTGTGGGCCTTATTCTTATGACACTCACATTCAGGGGGAAGTGAGCCCTGGGCAGCTTTTACAATAATTCCTTTTCTTTTGTTTTCTAGGGCTTCTGGCATGCACTTAAAGCCATACTTCAAATTACAGAAGAAAGAGCGATCTCTAGATATAAGCCAAGATTCCCTGAGGGGCCTGCATATGAACCATCAAAGGTCAGCACAGGAGGAAAGGTATACGAACAACTGCACCAAACTGAGCATTTTACCTACGTCCCCGGTTGTGACTCCATCTCGAAAGCCTTTGGGAATTATTTATCCTAATATTATGTGCAATATGAGTGGGAAAGCTCCAGCAGAAGGCCCAAGTGTTGAGAAGAAGAAGAATGCCCCATCTGCAACAATCCACCAGGGGGATGAGGGGGAAGGACCGTTAGATATCTGGGCTGTCGTGAAACCTGGGAATACCAAGGAAAAGATTGCCTTCTTTGCAGCCCAGCAGTGCAACAACAATAGGATGGGCTCAATGAAACTTAAAAGCACCTGGGATATAGATGGAAGATCAGCTAAACGAAGGAAGAAATCCATGGATCTTATAAAAGCAAAGATTCAATTAGAAAGGATGAGAGAGGCAAACAGGAGGTGCACCCAGCCTGAGCCTTTTGCATGCGGCATTGAGCACTGTTCTGTACATTATGTTAATGACAACGGTGAAGGGATATTTCCAGGTCGATCCTTATCTGTAATCGAGATGGTAGCTTTTCTAGAACACAGAGCAAGTGCTCTGCTGGCCGACTGCACCAAAAACTGCACGAACGCTTCTACTACAAGGCTGAGTGGGCAATCCAAAGGTGCACTTCCTGCTTCCGACCCTTTCTCTGCCCCTGGGGCCTGCGAGGTACATTCTGAAAAAGGGACCTGTGGGAGTGGTGAGCACCAGAACGAGCCTGTGCGTGTGCTGGACATGGTTGCAAAGCTTGAATCTGAGTGCTTGAGGCGCCAGAGCGAACGTGAAGCGGGGAGCCTGTCCAGGAACAACAGCTTCCGGAGGAACATAGGGCGGATGTTACTGGCGAATGGCACGCAGTCTGAGTGTGACACTGGGAAGGTATCTTCCAAAGTCCTTGGCCAGGAGGTAAGTTTAAAAGATCCCGTTACAGTGGATGGTGATGGACAGAGAACAAAGCGTGGCCCTTCGGCTGCTGATGAATTATGGGAAGGAGCTCCTTCTGGTCAGCAGTCCTTGGGGACAGTAGCAGCTGTGGATATCCACATGGTGAACATCAGCATCAAGCATGATCAAGAAACCTCAGTGAGACCCAGCAGCAGAGGTGATTCTGAAATGATCGTGGAACCTCTGGGGTCTGTCCCTTCTGCGTGTCCAGTAGCTGTTGGGCTGTCCTCGGATGCCGTGCAGAGCGAGAGTATGACTGTTGATTGTTCGGCTAGAGAACCTGTATCTGTTCCTAATCTGAATTTGCATCCGACCAGGAGAGAGTCTTTATCCATCAGTATATCGGTCACCAAGACAGAGAAGGGGTGCAGGAAAGAGCAGCCTTCTAATTTTAGCTTTGGTGAAGATCCACTTCCAGGGAGGCTGTTCTTTCTGTATCCTGGTCACCAAAACAAGCAAGAGCACACAGGGTTAGGGAAAAGTACTAAAGAAAAGCCAGGAGAAGTGGGCCAAACTGGGGATGCTGCTGATAATAAAATGTATGAGAGAAATAGTGCTTCCATAGAGCCGTTTGCCCTTTCAGTATCTCCCATGGAAAGTGCTTTGCAGGTACTTGACACTTCTTGTTTGAAAAGGCAGGTGTCTCATGACTTTTTGGAGACTCGGTTTAAAATTCAGCAGCTTTTGGAGCCTCAGCAATATATGGCCTTCCTGCCCCACCACATCATGGTTAAGATCTTCAGATTGCTCCCCACTAGGAGTCTAGTCGCTCTTAAATGTACTTGTTGTTACTTCAAATTTATCATTGAATACTACAACATAAGGCCAGCTGATTCCCGCTGGGTCCGCGATCCACGTTACAAAGAAGATCCGTGCAAGCAGTGCAAGAAGAAGTATGTGAAAGGGGATGTGTCACTGTGCCGGTGGCATCCCAAACCCTACTGTCAAGCTTTACCATATGGCCCAGGGTATTGGATGTGCTGTCACAAGTCTCAAAAAGGCATCCCTGGGTGTAAATTAGGTCTTCATGACAATCATTGGGTCCCTGCATGCCACAGCTTTAACCGCACTCTTCACAAGAAAACCAGGGGAGGAGGAGCAGATGCGGAAGAGGAATATTAGTGCACATACACTTTCTCTTGGGAGGAGGAAATTTTCATGCTCTGTGCTGTTTACAGTGTATATAATTGTGTTTTCACAGGGCTATGAAACTGCACATACTTAAACACAAGAGCCTTTGCCTTTTAGAGGACAGATAGCTTTTAGCCCATCTTTGTAAATAACACTCTTAAAAACTAATTGTACATATAGAGTCTCCAGCTGGCTGAACAACTTAATCACTACAATGCAGCGATGATGGTGTTGCGGCTATAGTCGTGTGTGTTTTTAAGTGTCTTGTGTCAAAATCTGTATATCCTGTATAATATATGAATGTTTCTGAAAAGAAACTCTAAATAGGTAAAGGTTAACTTGGTTAAAGGATCTTCAAATGATTTAACTGGACAACCTTAACATTAGACTAGAACAGATATTTGTTACAGTAGAGTAGCCGTAAACAAAAGAGGATTATTATTGGATAGGCAGAGTATAAAAAGGTTCTTGTCTCCCTTACCCATGTTGTCTGGTTGGTTTTTTTTTTTTTTTTTTTTTTTACTTTAATAAAATGTGCATTCTAGATCTGCCTTATCCGACGTTCTCTTCTTGTACAATTTTCCCTGAAATAAAGTGATGTAAAACTTCAGGCAATAATTCACACTGTGGTGTAGTTCAGAGGGAGAGAAAAAGTGGGTTCTTATTTCAAATTAGTGCAGTATTTGAAAATCAGTTTTAATGAATGAATTCCTCACCCCACCCTTCAGAAGAATCCTTAGCATGTGCTCTTTCACCGCTCCCTCCACTGGAATGAATGTGGAGACAGCCATACCCACTGCAAAACTTAGTTGGGTAGAATTATGCTCAAATGGTACTGGCTGGCTAATTCTAGAACATCAGGTTCCGGTCCCCCTCAAGCCTGGCTTGGTTCCTGCCAGAAGCCAGGGTAAACCAGCGGTTGTGCTCAAGATGCTGGGTTGATCACACTTTCTGCAGTGGGTGTTTAAATGCTGTTTGACTATGTCCAATGGCGTGGGAGCCGAATTAACTGGACTGCATGACTGCCCCAGCAGCTCTCGTGAGGCTGGGTACATAGCATGTGCCCTACTCTTGTCTGAACAGCAGTTCCATGTACCAATGCATCCTCCTGAGGCCTGACTGCTCACAGTTGTACTTCATAAAGTCTGTGACCTGTTACATTTTTAATCTGTGTAATTAATTGCCTTTTCATGGGGATTGTGCACACTTATCCAGAGGGTGTACTAGCCTGTGTGGATTACAATGAAGGCCTGAGAGAATAGTTTCCATAAGAATCCTGTTTTCGCATCACACACACTTTCAAAACAAATTCCCCTTGTGACATTGTCCAGTTCTGTGCCATGGAGGCAGCAAGGAAGAACTGCAGCTGTCCATCCGTGCTTCCCTCCTGCCAATGGGAGTGGAACGAACATGTGACACGAGCACTTTTCCAGGGAGAGTTTTGCCAGGCAGAGCGATGTAGCAGTCACTTTATTCTGAATGCAAGCCTCAGTCACAGCAAATGAAAACATTCAAAAGGACTAAAGAAAGGAGGGTCTAGTTTCTTTCTAAAAGATACATGCTCTACAAGTAAGGCCTCCGGCAAGGGGCAGGGCAGGGGAACAGCTAGTTGCCACAAAACAAAGCATATGTGTGGGTGCTTCTTTCATACGCCCACACAAGGCTGAGGATGTGACTGACCAGGATGGCTGTGAATCACTGGCTCCAATTCAACTGGATCAAAACACATCGTGTGGGAGAGGGGCCCCAATGCACCCTTACCAGACCTGCTGGTGTAGGGATATTCTACCCAGCCTCTGGCAGCAGACGGTAGCCGGCAGGAAAAGCAAGCAGCAGTCCAGTTTGGAATCACTGAAGGCCCTGCCTCCTGCAATGCAGCCTGGAACTGTTCTGCAGCAATGGTTTTTGTTGAGTGGAGGTATCTGCATCTCAACCACTCCCTTCATTTCCAACCTGAGCCTCAGGACTAGCAGCTGAAGGGGAGAGGAGAAATCGGGCTCCCCCTGGGGCCAGTCAAAAAGTATCACTGTGCTATTGACATTTGTTCCAGCTAGGAAAGGTGGCTGGCTTGGGTTTATGTCAGGGCATGTCTGCGCTGCAGTTAGACACCCACAGTGGCTCCAGGGCTGTTTAATGGTGGTTTGTGCCCAGGCTGCAGCCTGGGCTCTGGGACCCTTCCACTTCCCAGTGTCCTAGAGCCTGGGCCTACACTGCCATTAAACAGCCCCTTAGCGTGAGCCTGGGTCAGCTGGCATGGGCCAACTGCGGGTATGTAATTGCAGTGCAGACATATCCTAAAACACTTTCCTCTTACTCACATGGATGCAAAGGGAGGGTACTGGCCCCCTGCTGAAGGGGTTGAGCAATTTTCTCTCTCAAAAACAGCGTGGAGCAGCCCTTATGCGTATGTGTTTCTGTCTCGCACAGCTCTCGTCCTCGGACCATGCAGGACAATGTGTTTTAAAAAGTAAAATGATAATTTAACTAATCCATTACCACCAACCATTCCTCAGGGCAGCAGTGGGTCTCAACTCTTCAGGGCTGCTGCTCTCCTGGGGCCACCTCCCAGGAGCTGGGCCCAGCAAAGGCTATGGCAAGTTGAAGGAAATCTGAAAGAAGAGAAAGGGTCCCTGACACTTATATTCCAGCTAACAGCACCAAGTGGATCCTGTGGGGAGGAAGTGGAAGAGTGGGGTGGGGTCTTGTTAATCTGTGTTGTGATTTCACCTGGAGATGGGCCTGGCTCCTCCAGTCATGGTGGCACCAGCCCAACTAAACACTAGAGAGATAAGGTGGGCGTGGGGATATCTTTTATTGGACCAACTTCTGTTGGGTGACAGGGAGGAGCTTTCCAAGAGCTCTTCAGGTCTGGGAAAGGAAATAAATCCCAGCAGCTCAGCTAAATGCGAGATGGAACAGATTGTTTAGCATAAGTAGTGAGCACATATAGTAAAGGACCATTCAAAGTCCTTATGCTAAACAATCTGTTCTGTCTTGAATTTAGCTGTGATGCTGGGAGTTCCTTTCCCAGACCCTAAGAGGAGCTGTGTGGCTCCAGAGCTTCTCTCTCATCAGCAGAAGTTGGTCCAATAAATATCACCTCCCCCACCTCGTCTCTCTTGTAGCCCGGGACCACCACAGCTACACCTACATTGCAAACTAAACATTAGGCAGGTGCAAGTGCTGCTCTCCTTTCTATTCCTACTGGAAAGAGCAGCAAAACCTCCCTAGAAAGGATTGGGTGTGATTTGGCTTTGAGCTTTAGTTAAAGTAAGGAGACTCCCCCCCCCCCGCCCCACAAAGAGAAGATCAAATGCTGTCGCTTCACAGCAGCCAGGCCCAGCTCAGCGAGGCACAAATAGCAGCAGCTGCCAGAGGAAAATATTTTGTAACTAGATAGGGTTTAATGTGATCACCTTTGGGGCAATGGGTGGGACCCTGGTCACCCTGTTAGGACAAGGCAGGCATGAGCATGAGACCGTCTGAAACCTCCAAGCGAAACTTCCCTTGAGTCTTGGAGGAGAAAAAAAAAATGTACATACCGCAGGGGAAAGAAGACAACTGCGGCTGCCTGAGCGAGCAGGAGTCACGAGGGCCAGCTGCCATCCCACCAGCCTAACCTGTGCTTTAAGTAGCTGGGTAGTCTGAGCACAAGGGGGCAGAACTGAGCCCCAGCAATTTGCTAAATAAAGGGTAAATTCTAATTCAGGGTCTGAGATGTCTTTTCCCCTCCCCCCACTTTAGGCAGAGCCTGGTCTACACTCCAGGCCTCTCTTGGTAGAAGTATGTTGCTCAGAGGTGTGAAAAATTCACACCCCTGAGCGATGTGGTTCTACTGACCTCACCCCATCTGTAGATAGCTGTCAACAGGCAAGCTTCTCTCTACATCAGTCCCACCTCCTGGGGGGATGGATTAACTCCCATGCTGGGAGCGCAGCCTTACAGCAACACTGGCTGCAGCGTCCTACAGGAGGACAAGCCCTGAGACCATGCAGGTCCTGTTACACGTGAGGGATGGAGTCAAAGCCCCCAATGCAGGTGTATTCAAAACCAGGACTGGGCTTAGCTACATCCGTAACGAAGCCAGGCCTACCTGAGAAACTTCCCCGTATAGTAATGTCAACTAGGGAGGAGTTTTTTTCTTGGCAACATGTTTATATCAGAAAGAGCCCCAGTGTAGACAAAGTTAAACAGGCAAAGAAGAGCTTCTGGCAGTATAGTGCATGTTGCTCGTCAGTAGGCCGTACCCATAAATGCACTTTTTGGCCAATATAACTGTGCCTACACTAGGAGGGGTTTGCCAGTGCAGCTATACCAGCAAACCATTTCTAAGGTAGACTTGACTCAAGTGCATAAGGTACATTTAAATTCTATAAACACTGATGCTCTTTCCCCATATTTATGAACAAAACACACATGATCATTTTTTTTTCTTTAAAAATACACCTTTGGAAAATTACCGTTAAAGATTTATTGCAGTAATACAATAAAATTTAGATAAAACATTTGTGTTTCGTTACACCAGTTTGGAAGCTGCAGAGGAAGGCACAGCTTTTCAAAAATGACTAGTGATTTTTAGATGCCCAGTTTGAGACACCTGAAAGGGGCCTGTTTTTCAGCTGATGGGTTCTCAGCCCTGTCCCTGAAAATCTTGGGTTGGGCACTTAAGATCACTAGTTGCTTTCAAAAATCATGGCCTAAGTGGAAATTCCTGCATTCATGGTACCATAAATCATTTAATAAATTCTCCATTGGCTGCCTTCAAATAGAATATGTATAATTGAAGGAGATTTTCCCCCTCACAACCCCTGGGAAAAACAAACAAAATCTATAAACTAATCCAGTCAAGTGCACTCAAGGTTTGGACACAAACCATCCCACTCCCGTCACTACACACATGCAAACCACTTTTTTTCTTTTCTTTTTTTTTTTTTTTAAGAAAAAAATTCTGTATTCTGTTACAAAAGCATTTCTTGAAAAGATATTATGTCCCATCTCATTGCAACAATCTTTTGGTGCCTCTGCGCACCTTGAGTGAAATGACATGTTTGCAAAGAAATTATTTCAAAATATGGAAAACATGATGTTTATGATGGTCTATGGCTTAAAGATTTTTTGTGAAGTACCTAATTAATTTTAGTGTATAAAACTGAATGATGGTTCTTGCGTTTACATGAAAAAAGTTTTAATAAGTAGCACATAAAACAGTGGTAGAAATGTGTACGTAAAAGGATATTTACATGGTGGGGTCCAGTGCAAAATAAATGGAGAACCGAGTAGTATCAGAGGTGACACAAAGAGCCCAAAATACAGTACTTGTGAGCATGTGCTGGTTGCTCACACACACCAAGGGATCTGATCAGCTGCAACTAGTAAAGTGCCTTTACTTAACACAGTAATGGAATCCTAGCTTCCCCCGGCCTTGGACAGAATTCCAGTCTTATCCTCAGCAGGAGTCTCTAGGGACCTGGCAGTCTTAATTCAGACTATATTAGACCAGGATTCTTGACTATTCTCCTATTAACTCAACCGTTCCCTTTCCCAGAATGAACCCCAGTCTTGGGTTTCAACTAAAGCAGTTGTATGGATAGAGGGAAATCCCATCTAAAAGTTTATGTTCCAACATTACAAATTTAAGGGTCTTTGGTTTAAAAAAAAAAAAAAATCCCCCAAAGTCACAAAATAAGAAAAAATTAAAGGAAATCCATATCTCCGAAGGCTTCCTTGTCACATCCTCACCCCTGAGGCCACGTAGAAAGAGCTGCCATACAAAAGAGGGAAAAGGGAGAGAGAAGAGCTTGTGATTGGTGCGCTTCACTAAAAAAAGCCCGTCACTGTGTGTAAATCTGCCTGGACTCGGGGGCAGAGAAGTATTACACGTTGCCCTTCTTCCAGCGCTCCTTGCTGAAGTTACGTGAGCCAGCACTCAGGAAGTCATACACCTCATTCTTCTAGTTAGAAGAAAAATCACTACAGAGGGAAAGGAAGAGTGAGGTGAGCAAGCCCCAGAGCCAATATCTGACAAGTGCACACGCACCCAGAGATGACGAAGTAATCCCACATAAGCGTTAGCTCATTGCAATCTACCACCACCTGTTTGTACAGGAACAGACGTGTCACCATAAGAGAACAATAAGGTAGAATGGCTGAGATCTTCCATTTGAGGGGAGTGGGAGGGGGACATGTGTTTATGCCATTTACCCCATGATGAAGTAAAATCAGCTCAGCTGGATAAAATGTAAATCACGTGTTTCTGAAGCCTCACTGAGAAAAACATTTGTAAGCAAAGTAATACGCATCTGCAAGGCAGGAGGCTGCAGGGGGGCGCTTGCTAATGAAAGCGTCTGCCCACACCACATCTTCCTGTGGTTTTTCAGACAGGCTGACTGCGCCATAAGCATTTCTGCAGTGAAATGGACTTCTCAGTATTTAGTGAGCAAGAACCCCCCACCACTATAAACACAAAATAAAACAGCTTTTCAAATGCATGTAGTGTGGAGAACACACAACTTCATTAAACTCGCTTGAAGTGAAAACGGAGACCATGGAGATGTAATGTATGGATATTATTGCAGCAATGTCATCCTTCTGTATTGGCGAATGTGGGTCCAGTTAAGAGAACGTCCAGTGTTTCTTTGGTGCAGGGGGTGTTAATAGTAAAAACCCAGGGTGCTTTGAACAGGACAACATGAAACTTTTAGACGACCTGCTCATGAAAACAGCATGAAATGAACCAGTTTTCTACCCCAAAAGCGTAACCCACAACCCCATTTTTAAAAAAGCAATCAGCGTCGTAAGTCACCATCCATGCTGCTTTCTCTTAAAAATATGGCAACAAAGATGAAAAACCACATTAAAAATGTTCATATCCTGAATGAACAAACAATGATTTCAAAATGTACAGTTGTGCTGTAAGTTTTCTATGCATTATGTGACCCAGAGCTAAACACACACAAACAAAACTCTGTAGGGAGTTTAACCAAATGTGAATCGTGTGTGTTTGCACCACTGTCCAGTCTGAATTATTAGCAGCTTTCTCCCCATCCTTGCCCCTGATCCGAGTATTCCAAACTTCCTCCTCCTCCTTCAGGAAGTAAAAATCTGGACACTGCTGCAGGGCCCTTTTTCTTCACCATTCAACAATGCAGACAGAATTCAGAGACAGCAAGTGCCCTTATGGAGTAAGTCAGAAGCGTAGGTCTAGCTAATTTACAAAACGTCACCGTCACAGTCATCTTGAGTAAATAAAAAGGTTCTTCTGGTTTACAAAATTAAAGTCTGACCTCTTGCATTCCAGGCACTACTTAACTCAACATGTAAGGGTTACTACAGCATTGGCGGGGGAGGGATTCCTTCCGCAAGGCCTATGATCTTTCCCACGTGCTCATTAACGGTGTCCAGTGTATGCCTTGAACCAGGACGTCACAGAGGCTGCAGCAGAAGAGATCATTCCACCTGCACTGCTGCTGGCGATCGGCGGGGAGGCCTGCGTGCTTTGACTCTGTAACATCTCTACCGGCTGAGAGGGGATGTCGCAGAATCTAGGGCTTGGCAGATTCTCCCAGTCCGTCCCTAGGTCAGTCTCTTCATCGCTGACGTGCTCGTCTCCACTCTCATCTGTTTCACCAGCAGCACCGGGATCCACAAACTCCATGGAGTCTTCGAGATCAGCACTTATTTCAAATGGCCCAGACCTGTGAACACATTGACACAATCCCATCAGCCCCCACAGTGGAAAACAGCAGAGGAACTACACCTTGGGTACATTGGGAAGCAGATGAAGGCCAAGTAAGAGTGTAAATCAGCTATATTACATGGTTACCATGTCTCTATTAGTTGGCTGAGAGAAATACTCAGTGATGACAGCGTATGCTGAGGAAATGGTGAGTGATATTGAAGTTTTGGTCAACAGAGCAACGAAGAGGGAGGAATTTCTAACAGTGCTCTGCTTTGGACTTTGAAATATTAAAAAAGCCGCAGAGAAATTATTCACTGACAGCCATGATGGTGGAAGTCTCTGACTGCTACAGAACTGCTGGTTTTAATTTTTAAAGCTAGCTCAGTATAAAATTCAATATACTGGGATGTGTCCAATATGAAATTACCCACTGTAGATCTCCACCATGTACAAGTGTGACGATGTGACGCAGCAGGGAGGGGGGAGTGTTGACCGGGGAATGTGCCCTGGGGACGGGAGACCTGAGAGCCTGTCACCTGAGCCAGGAGGGGGAGGGGGAGGTAACACCTCTGCCCAGGAATGTGGAGGGAGGCTGCAGCAGGGAACCTGCTCGGTGGGTTTAGTTTCAGTTTGGGGCTGGGTGGAGGAACACAGGGAACCCCAGGGCTGGGGTCTAAGCTCCCTGCTCCCCCAGAAGGACTTCACTGAGGGGTCCTGGGTGTACCCACAAGCTCTGTTTTGGACTGTGTTCCTGTTGTCCAATAAACCTTCGGTGAGCCTGTCACCTGAGCCAGGAGGGGGAGGGGGAGGTAACACCTCTGCCCAGGAATGTGGAGGGAGGCTGCAGCAGGGAACCTGCTCGGTGGGTTTAGTTTCAGTTTGGGGCTGGGTGGAGGAACACAGGGAACCCCAGGGCTGGGGTCTAAGCTCCCTGCTCCCCCAGAAGGACTTCACTGAGGGGTCCTGGGTGTACCCACAAGCTCTGTTTTGGACTGTGTTCCTGTTGTCCAATAAACCTTCGGTTTTACTGGCTGGCTGAGAGTCTCAGTGAATCCCAGGAAGAGGGGTGCAGGGCCTGGACTCCCCCACACTCCGTGACAACTGGTGGCAGCGGTGGGATCTACTGCACCCCGTGAACGGCGCTTCCTGCAGTAAGTGACTGGGGAACAGTAAAACGAAGGGGGATTGACGGGGACCAGGCGTGCTGAAGATTCAGAGAGAGAGACGGTTTCAGGGGGCGGTTAACCCCTGGGAGTGTGTCACCAGAGAGAAGGACTTTTGCAGTAACAGGGTCCCCCGGGGGATTGCAGCGAGCGGTCCCAGGGGCGGAGGAGTCTGCAACTCGACCCTGGCAAAGAGGTGGTGACCTCAAGAAGGACTGGCACACTAGGGGCTTTTCCTGGAAACCGTGGACAGCTGCCCGGCCTGCGAGTGGCCAGCCGGGAGATGTACGCTAAACGCCTTAAGAGCGACCTGGTGGAGCTGTGCAGGCAGAGGGGGCTGCGCGTCGGGAGGTCCACCAAGGAACAGCTGATTGCCCAGCTGGAGGAGAGGGATCGCTTGGATGACCCGATCCCTGTCCCTGA
Source organism: Natator depressus (assembly GCF_965152275.1). Taxonomy (NCBI): domain Eukaryota; kingdom Metazoa; phylum Chordata; order Testudines; family Cheloniidae; genus Natator; species Natator depressus. The sequence goes on along the minus strand of NC_134239.1, from coordinate 122,269,727 downwards.
GGGAAGCCGCCCGGCGGACGCAGCGTGGGCCCTGGGGCCTGACCAGGCTGGGAGGGGTCAGACTGCTGCCCAGGACACCCCGAGACCCTTCCTACCTATGCCTGGGGGAGGGGTTGTGGGAAGCCCAGCGAATACCGAGGGCCCCCTGACCCCAGCAGCCAGCAGGGGATCCTCCCAGCGGAGCTCCCCATCCCTGGAGCGGATGCGGCTGGAATGGGAGAGGGAGAGGAAAATGAGGGAGCTGGAGGATCATGAAAAACAACGTCAACATGAGGAGAAACAACGTCAACATGAGCAGGAGGAGAAGGAGAAACAACGTCAACATGAGCAGGAGGAGAAGGAGAGGGAGCGTCAGGAGAAGGAGAGGGAACGTCAACATGAGCAGCAGGAGAAGGAGAAACAAAGACAGCATGAACTGGAGCTGGCCAGGCTGAGGAGCAGTGGGGCCCCGGCTGCGGTGAGTGAGGGGGGACCCAAGACTGCAAGGAGCTTTGATAAGTGCTTCCTGGCCCAGCGGAAGGAGGGGGAGGACATAGATAGCTTCCTGACGGCCTTTGAGAATGCCTGCGAGCTGCACAGGGTTGACCCTGCAGACAGGCTCCAGTTCCTCACCCCCTTACTGGACCCCAAAGCCGTGGAGGTCTACAGCCGGATGACAGGGGCAGAGGCAGGGGACTATGAACTGTTCAAACAGGCTCTGCTCCGTGAGTTTGGGCTGACCCCCGAGATGTACCGGAGAAGGTTCCGGAGTCAGCATAAAACGCCTGAGGTCACCTACCTACAACTGGTCAACAGGATGCAGGGATATGCCCGCAAGTGGACAGCGGGGGCCCAAACTAAAGAGGACCTGCTTGACCTGTTTGTACTGGAGCACCTGTATGAACAGTGCCCTTCCGACCTGAGGCTGTGGCTGGTGGACAAAAAGCTCGCGAACCCCCAGCATGCAGGGCAGCTGGCCGACGAGTTTGTGAACAGTCGGTCAGGGGGTAGCCGGGAGGAGTCCCAAAAGAACAGGCCCCCCCCGATGCAGAGAGAGAGTCACCATGGGGCCTCCCAGCGGGGAAATAGGGAGAACCCCCTCCAAAGGGGAACGCCTGGTGTCGGGCCCCTCCGACCCGTTCGAGGGGACCAACGTGACCTGAGCTGCTATCACTGTGGCCAGAGAGGCCACGTACGGGCCCAGTGCCCCGGGCTCAGGGACAAACTGAGCAGACCCAACCTACCCAGGGTTAACTGGGTAGGGACTCAGCTGGACGAGGGGCAGGCGACCCAGGAAAGGGGGGCTACCAGTTTGCCACCTGCTCAGGAGGGAAGAGTACCCCCAGCCAGCCCCGCCAGAGGGCTGGAGGCTCTGGACTCAGGGTGCTCGGTTTACAGGGTGGGTGCGGGGCTGTCCCTCCGGAGAGAGTGCCTTGTTCCCCTGGAGGTGGATGGGAGGAAGGTCAATGGATACTGGGATACGGGCGCGGAGGTGACGCTGGCCCGGCCCGAGGTGGTGGCCCCAGATCGGGTGGTGCCCAACACCTACCTGACCCTGACGGGGGTGGGCGGGACCCCATTTAAGGTGCCCGTGGCAAGGGTACACCTGAAATGGGGGACCAAGGAGGGCCCCAAGGATGTGGGGGTACACCACCATTTGCCCACTGAAGTTTTGATGGGGGGAGACCTAGAGGACTGGCCAAGCGACCCCCAGACCGCCCTGGTTGTGACCCGTAGCCAGAGCCGGCGAGGGGCACTGCGACCTGACCCTGGGGAGGGTACCACACTGGAGGCGCGAGACCCTACTCGGGTGGGGAGGGAGCGCCGAGGGGCACGGCTCAGAGAGGCTGCGGCCTCAGACCTGGCCACAGAGGGGGAACCGGGCCCCATCCCTTCCCCAGCCGCTGAGTTCCAGGCCGAGTTGAGGAAAGATCCCTCCTTGCAGAAGCTCAGGGACCTGGCCGACCTCAGTGAGGGACGGACCATGAGGAGAGGCTGCCAGGAGAGGTTCCTGTGGGAGAAGGGGTTCCTGTACCGAGAATGGGCTCCCCCAGGGGAAGGGGAGTCCTGTGGGATCAGGAGGCAGCTGGTGGTCCCCCAGAAGTACCGCCGCAAGCTCCTGTCCCTGGCCCATGACATCCCCCTCGCAGGGCACCAGGGAATCCGGCGCACCCGGCAGAGGTTGCTACAGAACTTTTACTGGCCCGGGGTCTTTACCACCGTCCGGCAGTATTGCCGATCCTGTGACCCCTGTCAGAGGGTGGGGAAGGCCCGGGACAAGGGGAAAGCGGCGTTGAGACCTTTGCCCATCATAGAGGAGCCTTTCCAGAAGGTGGCCATGGACATCGTGGGGCCTCTCAGCAAGACGACCCGGTCGGGGAAGAAATACATTCTGGTGGTGGTAGATTTCGCCACCCGCTACCCCGAGGCAGTGCCCTTAGCTTCCATTGAAGCAGACACCGTGGCAGATGCGCTCCTGACCATTTTCAGCCGAGTGGGGTTCCCCAGGGAAGTCTTGACAGACCAAGGCTCCAACTTCATGTCGGCCCTGCTCCGGTGCTTGTGGGAGAAATGTGGGGTCCGGCATGACTGGGCCTCAGCGTATCACCCCCAGTCCAATGGGCTGGTGGAGAGGTTTAACGGGACGCTAAAGATGATGCTGAAAACCTTTATGAACCAGCACCCGCAGGATTGGGACAAGTACTTACCTCACCTGCTGTTCGCGTACAGGGAGGTGCCCCAGGAGTCTACCGGATTTTCGCCTTTCGAACTGTTATATGGAAGGAGGGTGAGGGGCCCCCTGGACCTGATGAGAGACGAGTGGGAGGGGAAGGCCACTCCCGATGGAGAGTCAGTGGTGGAGTATGTCCTGACCTTCCGAGAGAGACTGGCTGAACTCATGGGCCTGGCCAGGGAGAATCTGGCCAGAGCCCAGAGGAAGCAGAAGGTCTGGTATGACCGCACGGCGCGGGCCCGTGCCTACGCCACCGGGGATCAGGTGATGGTTCTCATCCCCGTGAGAAAGAACAAACTACAGGCCGCCTGGGAGGGCCCGTTCAAGGTCGTCAAGCAGCTCAATGAGGTAAACTATGTGGTGGAGCTGTCGAACCGGGCCCACCACCGCCGGGTGTACCATGTGAATATGATGAAGCCATATTATGCCAGGGGGAATGTGGTGTTAGCTGTGTGTGGTCAGTGGGAGGAGCAGGGAGATGACCCTTTAGTAGATCTATTCCCTGGGACCAGAGCTGGTTCCCCCCTGGAAACAATCCCCCTCTCGGATCAGCTCACCCCTGCCCAGCAAGCTGAGGTCAGGGGGGTGCTGCATCCGTACCGACAGCTGTTTTCCAACCAGCCTGGACGCACTAATCTGACTGTCCACCGGGTGCAGACAGGGTCGCACCCGCCGATAAGATGCTCCCCCTTCCGAGTCACAGGGAAAACTGCTCAGGACCTGGAAAGAGAGGTCCGGGACATGCTGGCTTTGGGGGTGATCCAGCCATCGGCCAGCCCTTGGGCCTCGCCGGTGGTGCTGGTCCCCAAAAAGGATGGGTCAGTCCGGTTCTGTGTGGACTATCGGAAGCTCAATGCCATCACTGTATCGGATGCCTACCCCATGCCCAGGCCGGACGAGCTCCTAGACAAGCTGGGAGGAGCTCGGTACCTTACCACCATGGACCTTACAAAGGGCTACTGGCAAGTGCCGCTGGATGCAGATGCCCGGCTGAAATCGGCCTTTATCACCCCTCTGGGGCTCTATGAGTTTCTGACCCTGCCTTTCGGCCTCAAGGGAGCGCCGGCCACCTTCCAGCGCCTGGTGGACCAGCTCCTGAGGGGGATGGAGAGTTTTGCCGTGGCGTATATTGACGACATCTGTGTCTTTAGCCAGACCTGGGAGGACCACGTGTCCCAGGTTAGACAAGTGCTGGACCGACTCCAGGGGGCTGGGCTGACTGTCAAAGCGGAGAAGTGCAAGGTGGGGATGGCTGAAGTATCTTACCTGGGCCATCGGGTGGGGAGCGGCCGCCTAAAGCCGGAACCGGCCAAGGTGGAGGTGATCAGAGACTGGCCCGCTCCCCACACCAAAAAGCAGGTCCAAGCCTTTATTGGGATGGCAGGATACTACCGAAGATTTGTGCCCCACTTTAGCGCCATAGCCACCCCCATCACTGAGCTATGCAAGAAGGGGAAGCCAGACAAGGTGGTCTGGACCGAGCAGTGCCAGGAGGCTTTCCGGGCGCTGAAGGAGGCTCTGGTCAGTGGCCCAGTTCTAGCAAACCCAGACTTTGACAAGCCCTTTGTGGTGTTCACCGACGCCTCCGACACGGGACTGGGGGCGGTGCTAATGCAGGAGGATGAAAAGGGGGAGAGACACCCCGTCGTGTACCTGAGCAAGAAGTTGCTACCCCGGGAGCAACACTACGCGGCCATCGAGAAGGAGTGCCTGGCCATGGTGTGGGCCCTCAAGAAACTAGAGCCCTATCTCTTCGGGCGACACTTCACCGTCTACACCGACCACTCTCCCCTGACCTGGCTGCACCAGATGAAAGGAGCCAACGCCAAGCTCCTGAGGTGGAGCCTGCTCCTGCAGGATTACGACATGGACGTGGTCCACGTGAAGGGAAGTGCCAACCTGATAGCGGATGCGCTGTCCCGGAGAGGGGGCCCCGAACTTCCCCAGGTCACTGGTCACAGTGACCCCGCTCAGTTCAGTCTCGAAGGGGGGAGAGATGTGACGATGTGACGCAGCAGGGAGGGGGGAGTGTTGACCGGGGAATGTGCCCTGGGGACGGGAGACCTGAGAGCCTGTCACCTGAGCCAGGAGGGGGAGGGGGAGGTAACACCTCTGCCCAGGAATGTGGAGGGAGGCTGCAGCAGGGAACCTGCTCGGTGGGTTTAGTTTCAGTTTGGGGCTGGGTGGAGGAACACAGGGAACCCCAGGGCTGGGGTCTAAGCTCCCTGCTCCCCCAGAAGGACTTCACTGAGGGGTCCTGGGTGTACCCACAAGCTCTGTTTTGGACTGTGTTCCTGTTGTCCAATAAACCTTCGGTGAGCCTGTCACCTGAGCCAGGAGGGGGAGGGGGAGGTAACACCTCTGCCCAGGAATGTGGAGGGAGGCTGCAGCAGGGAACCTGCTCGGTGGGTTTAGTTTCAGTTTGGGGCTGGGTGGAGGAACACAGGGAACCCCAGGGCTGGGGTCTAAGCTCCCTGCTCCCCCAGAAGGACTTCACTGAGGGGTCCTGGGTGTACCCACAAGCTCTGTTTTGGACTGTGTTCCTGTTGTCCAATAAACCTTCGGTTTTACTGGCTGGCTGAGAGTCTCAGTGAATCCCAGGAAGAGGGGTGCAGGGCCTGGACTCCCCCACACTCCGTGACAACAAGATCCAGGACAAACTCATAGGTGGAACTCAGGAGCCCGTACTTGTAAATGTATTTGCTCAGCCTGATTGTATTCTTCTGTGATGCCACGCAAGAAGCATGGGTTGATTTTCTGCCCCCATCTTGACCTGAGAAGACCAGGAATGGCCCTCTAACTCCTATGTCCTGCCTGGTGTGCACAGGGCATCGAACAGCACAGGTACCCTTAACCCTGGCATTTCCGAATTTTAAGTCTTCACAACCTTAATGTTCTTTTAAACATAAATTTCCTGGATTTTTAAAAACCCAAACTGAAAAAAAAAAATACAAATTCCATCATCATGTGGAAGCACGTTGACTCCCACATGGCTCATCAGCAAGGTCACACCTCTCGGTCTTTTTTTTTTTCGATAAGCTAAACAGATTGATCTCTTTATGTCTCTCATTGTAAGGCATTTTCTAAAGCCTTCAGATAATTTTTTCAGCTCTTTTCTGCGCTCTCTCCAATTCTACAACATCTTTTTTAAAAGATGGACAGAATTCTACGACATACAGGTCCCCAACCAGGGTCCCAAATGCTATCCTCCCCCATTTCCACACTGGAACCATCTTGATTGCCACAAAGGAACCCCTCTGGTTTGCTGGGTCAGCACCTTCCACAGCTGCAGTGAAGAAGCAGGATCAGCCCCTCATAGTGATACTAACCATGACGATAAGTTAAACCTTTAGAATTTAAAAATAAATTCTACATTATGGAGACAAGACACAAACGTTCCATCTATTTACCTGCCCAAGTTTTCAGTGTCTGGACTGACCAGGTACATCAGGTTCCTGAGTGTATGTAGTGGATGCAATAAATCTAGATTTACATGCTAGAAAAATGGAGAAAGAGGAAAAACAGTTGTTACTGGAGGATCCTTATAACTTCAGTTATTTTAAAATATGTTCAAAGAATCTAAATATGTATTCACCAGACCTGAGAAAAACAAAGATAAAGGATATTGGCATTCAGCTTCTTCACTGCCCGAGTAAACTTCCGCCTGCTGAGGTTCTCGCTACAGAACTCGCTGTTAAAAAAAGAACACACACATACACACACAGAAAAGCTGTTGATATTGTCTTGAGTCAGTAACTTGATCTTTATTTCAGAGCACTCTGTTGGCTTATCACCATATGCTTACAGATAAACACCCCCATGTTAAACATTTGTTTAAATCCATCATAGCACCAGTGTCTAGAGCATTTGTGAGAACACATATCCTCACCTTGCAAGCTCACTAATTTTTACCAGACAACACCCATTTGGGGCCAGATTCTGCCCACCTTATTCCCACGAATAATGCCATTAGCTTCAATAGAAGTAAGTTAGGAGCACAGAAAGGCCCATTAGGGCCAGAGAGTTTCTCTTAGCAGTCTAAACTTCTAGCTTTAAATACTGAAAAAGTCTCTGTAGCTTTTGGTTCAGACCTCTGCAGGACTGACAGAGCCATCCCCAACCTAGGTAGATAAACTGAGCTCCATACAGGCTGGTGGATATGGAGCCCATCTGCTCTGCACAGACATTAAAGACTCAATGGCACTTTTGAAAAAATTTGGAGTTTGCATAGTGCTTCCCACTGGTTTGGCTCCTCACCCCAGAGATGGCTGCACTGTAGTGGTGCAGTGCGTATATTAGAGCTCCACACTTCAGCCCTTTCTCAACATGACTAGTACTGAGTCACATGACTAAGTTGTCGAACTGGGCCATAGAACTGAAGCTCTGTGGGTTCCTTTAGGATGAGAGGTGCTCTATTAATCCTAGGTCATACTGCGTTCCTAAATTGAGGTCACTGAATGCTTGTAGTGAAAAACAACAAATCTGACCTATGCTGAAAACTCTGGGCTCTCAAAAACATATTAACTGGACTTCAAGCCCCTATTTGCCCTCCCAAAGACAAGTAAGTTGCACAAAAACGTAAAGCCATTACAAACCAGCCAGCCCAGGTAACAGCTTCTTGTAGGTTATACTCACAGAACAAGAGCGAACTAAAGTCAGCTCAAAATTGGTCAGCCATTCAGCTTCTTAAAAATGTGGAACCACTTGCCTGTTACACAACTTCTTGGGAAGATTTACATCAAGTATATGAGACAAAATGTTAACGAGTTGAGTTGCATAGCACAATGCAGCACTAATGGTATAGGCAGGATTATTATGCTCCATATCTAAAAGAAATAAAGAAATCATTCCATTATGGCTTTAATCATATCCAGGTTGATCTGTTAATGAAACAGACCCAAGACAGCATCATTTATCAGTATTCAGAACCTTGGGAATCCAATACTCAGTCACAACAAGGCTGCCAGAAGTTAATAGAAAACAGTAATTCTTGGAATATTTGTTATATTTGCTTTACAGCATGTAAACCATGTTAACAACAACTGACATTGTTTTTCTTCTACTACACTTCTGTATTATATATCTCACTAGCGTCTCCCCACCAGAAGAGAATTACAAAGATTTGATCCCTTGATGAGCAATCCTTCATCTCCTTAGGACTATGGTGAAATGGCTCATTTGCAGCTACAAAGCTACACAAAACCATCTGGGGAGGTCTCAGTCCTGAAGTGCCTTCTGCTGGCCACACAACTTACAGTTCTACAGACTGAGCCAGATCATGGAGAAAGTCAATAAAACTTTGCTTCTTACCTGGTCCTTGTGTAGTTTTTTTCTCTTCCACCCAGTTGTAATAAGCTGAATAGTCTCCATTATTAGGAAGACTTATCCAAGGCCCTGCAATGCTGATGCTGGTGTCCCCATTGTGGTCATCACACACCCATCTCCCAGAGAGATACGTCGTTCTCCTGGCTTCTGCAAGCTTGCTCACAGTGCTAGAGGTCATGGCATTGTCACTTTCAGAAGAAACATCTGCAGGGTCTCTGAAAAAACACATTGTTACCCAGGGTTTTTAGAGCTCTTTAATACAGGCAATGGGTTTGGCAGCCATTTAGTCACATATAAAGGACAGCAAAATTCCTGAAACAATAACCTGCAAAAATCTCTGCTCCCAGGATAACTTTTCTTTGCATCTTCTGATCTACGGTCCCAGTTTTTTGTTTATTTAAATCTTCCAGTATATGTTTTATTTGATGGGTCTATAAAGTTTCCTTTTACATAGTTTCAACTTTCCGTATTTTGTTCAACGTATCCACTATAACAAACGCAGTCAAACTCTTTGGGTGAATATGTGAACTTGTTGCGGCTAGCTTTGCAAAGGCTGTACGGGGGATTCCCCAGCCCAGCCCATGACTCTAGTTCAGCTTGTCACTTAAATACATGCCGGACCAACTACATGAGTCCTCTCACTGATTTCACTGGAACTATTCATGTCCTTTGGGCACATGCTTAAATACCTTGCTGAATTGGGGCCTACATGATGACTTCTTACTAAGGGGCAAAAGGTTCATAACTGGACAAGTACTGAAATATATAATAAGTTGTTTTGGAAACGAAAGAAGTTTAGAATGTAATGTTAGAAAACAGTGTTAAAATTAAGTGTACAATCCACTTAGTATGTCCCTGTGACGCATGGCTAGAAAGGGTTAAACATCCTGCAAAATAAATAACCCTCAAAAGACATGTGGGGAGATAATGTTCGTGTTTTTGTATATTTACATATGTATGAGTAGGATGGACAATGTAATCAACAGTCCCCGTCTATGCTGTATTCTGATAATTCAGAGGTCAAAAGAACATCCTATCATGTAAATGAATTGTAAACACGGGATATCTCAGTATTCATCTCTCTTTGAAATGTACTGCGAATGGTGGAGGAACAAGCAAATGGTCTTATGTTAATTCGTATAGCTAAGTACCGGTGATGGACCTAATTAACTTTTGTTCCCTGAGGAATTCCAACTTGTCAAAAAAGACTTGAAATTGTATAAAAGATCCTTGGGTCCCGATTCTGTCATCTCAGATCTGCTTAGACTTCATCGGGGGAAGTTTGAGTTGCAAGACTGAGGTCCCAGTTGTGCTGATACGCCCTGAATATGAGATTTGGACATTGGACTACGACCTATGAACTGAATTCTAAAGGAACTCTTTGCAACTACGAAGCTCACCATCTCTGCTATGAATCTGCACGTCAGTGAATTGAACTCATGTCTGTCTGTATATTGATCTTTTAACAAGACTCTCTCTCTTTTGTTTTTTAATAAATTTTAGTTTAGTTAATAAGAATTGGCAGTAGCGTGTATTTGGGTAAGATCTGAAACATTCATTAACCGGGGAGGTGACGTGTCCGATCCTTTGGGATTGGTAGAACCTTTTCTTTTATATGAGGAAATAAGATTTACAGAAATTTTCATCATATTTGACATGGGTACCTGGATGGAGGCCTGAGGCTGGATCACTTTAAGGGAACTGTGTTGTCTGGACTTCTGAGTAGCCAGTGAGGTAATGAAGCTGTTTTATGCTGGCTTGGTAAATCTAGGTATCGGAATATCCACTAGCTTTATGGGGATTGTCTACCCCATTCTTTGGGGTTCACCCTAATTGAGTGATGACAGCTGGCTCCCCCCTAGGACCCCGGTCACAGTCCCCAGTATGCCAGTTTGCTTGATTAGGACCACAAGATACAGACAAATACTTAGAAAGCAAATCTATCAACTCGTGTTCAGTTTTCTGTCCTAAAAAAAATTTCTGTATTCCATACCTCATGCCAGTCTTCACTTCCTCAATGGGAAAAATGACAGACGTTAGCTCCAGTATATGTGACCGTCGAAGATTTGCCAAGTGTTCGTGTTGGCTTCTCAAATCGTAATTTTTTTTCTCCACCAGGTCTCCGAGCTTGCGGTTATGTCTCTGGATCTTCTCTTTCTTCTCCTGATGCCTCTGAGCCCTGCGGTAAAGCTTCTGGTTCTCATCTTTAATTCTGAGAAGCCCCTCTGAGCCTATGAGAATAACAGCAGTTGTTATCCTTGGAAAATGAATGATGTAATGTAGCTCACATGGAGGGTGAGTCATAGAGTTTAAGGCCAGAAGGTGCCACCCAATCATCTTGTCTGACCTCCTGTAGATCACAGGCCACCAACACCACCCAGCACCAGTATACTAACCGAAATTACACCAAAATATTATAGCCCTCCCGAGACCGAACAATTATTTGTCACAGGCAGAGAATAGGAGGGACTGAGGTGCACCAATGTCTGCAGATCCTGCAAGGAACTGATTAAGTGAGATACACCCAGATAATCCCAGCAAGTGACCCATGCTCCATGCTGCAGAGGAAGGAGAAAAATTCCTAAAGTCACTGCCAATCTCAGCTGGGGGGAAAATTCCTTCCTGGGCCCACATATGATGATCAGTTAGACCTTGGGCATGTGAGCAAGAACCAGCCAGCCAAGCACATGAGAGTGTGTGTGCTTGGTGTTACCTTAGAGCACTGGTCTACACCATCCAATGTCCTAAAACCCCCCAGAATACACAGGGGCAAGGGGATCCTGTGACGGTGCCCCCCATAAGGCTTTATGGAAATATGCTTATGAATATATATGACATAACTGGAATATGTTCTATGCTACATATGCCATGTAACATATTTATGTAAAAGTTATGATCTACTGAATCTATTAATCCTATTTGTATGCACGTATCATTTTTGTATTCGAAGTTATGAACATTGGCCGTGTACTGCCTTGATTTCTAAATAACCTTAGTAGAGCATTTGGTCAGTTCCTGGAGAAAGGAATTCACAAAGTTAAGTGCCCAATCAAGAAGCACTTAAGGAACAATGTATCTTGAAATGCTCCATTCCACATAAGAAGTCTTCCTGGAGACATTCAAGATACCATGTGGGCAATGGCTTCTGTCTGTAAAAACCGTGAGTCATGCATGGACACATGACTTGCCCAGGTGACTCCAGAACTCTATCCTGGAGCTGGACTTCGCACAGAAGAGCAGAGGGGGTCTCCACCCACAAGAGAAAGTCTATTTAAGCACGGGGGAGACCCCTCCATTTTGTCTTCAGCTGGCTAAGGAGATAGCCTCTCCACCCCTAAGGATACCTGAAAGAAACTGGAACAAAGGACAGTAACTACAGGGGGTGTGAGTGCTTGCTGGACCCAGACTAGAAGGAGGCTAGTCTGTAAAAGAGAGCTTACTGGAACTGGTGAGGTTTTTATCTGTATTCAGTTTGATTAGACATAGACTTGCATGTTTTATTTTGCTTGGTAATTCACTTTGCTTTGTCGGTTACTACTTGGAACCACTTAAATCCTACTTTCTGTATTTAATAAAATCACTTTTTACTTATTAATTAACCCAGAGTATGTATTAATACCTGGGGGGGGGGGGGGAGAACACAAACAGCTGTGCATATCTCTCTATCAGTGTTATAGAGGGCGAACAATTTATGAGTGTACCCTGTATAAGGTTTATACAGGGTAAAACGGATTGATTCAGGGTTTGGATCCCATTGGGAGTTGGGCATCTGAGTGTCAAGGACAGGAACACTTCTGTAAGCTGCTTTCAGTTAAGCCTAGAGCTGTTTGGGGACGTGGTTCAGACCTGGGTCTGGGTTTGCAGCAGGCTAGCGGGTCTGGCTCAAACCAGGCAGGGCACCGAAGTCCTAAGCTGCCAGGGCAGGAACGCAGGGGCAGAAGTAGTCTTGGCACATCAGGTGGCAGTTCCCAGGGGGTTTCTGTGATCCAACCCGTCATCCCTTCCTGATATTTATAGAAAACCAGATATACGACAGCTTATTTTTCAAATTCTTTAACAGTTCCCCCCTGCTAAGTGGTACAACCTGTCAGTGGTACAACTTTTCTGAATGTCTATAAACAACAGATTGAAATTGACACTGAGCTTCTTCTATACCTTCTGTCCAAATATTTTCTGGACTTTGAGCAGGAATGTCATGCTCTCCCAATTTAACTAACTAGCTGGTATAATCACTTCTACTTATGTAGATTAAATGTAGAAATTAGCATGACGCAGTCTCTATGCAAAAGAATAAATGGACACAAATCTGACATCAGGAATCATAACATTCAAAAACTGGAAGGAGAACACTTCAGCCACTCTGGCCACTCAGTAAAAGATTTAAGGGTGGCAATATTGCAACAGAAAAGCTTCAAAAATAGACACCAACGAGAAACTGCTGAGCTTGAATTAATATGCAAACTAGATACCATTAACTTGGGTCTGAATAGAGACTGGGAGTGGCTGGGTCATTACACATATTTAATCTATTTCCCTAAGTTAAGTATCCTCACACCTTCTTGTCAACTGTCTATATGGGCCATCTTGATTATCACTACAAAAGTTTTTTTCTCCTGCTGATAACAGCTCATCTTAACTAATTAGCCTCTCACAGTTTGTATGGTAACTTCCAACTTATCTGTATGTGTGTATATATATCTATCTTACTATATGTTCCATTCTATGCATCTGATGAAGTGAGCTGTAGCTCACGAAAGCTTATGCTCAAATAAATTGGTTAGTCTGTAAGGTGCCACAAGCACTCCTGTTCTTTTTGCAAAATGAGTGTGGATCACATCCTTGTTTAGAGTTTGTGCCATCCACCTTTGCATTGGTACCTATTCTTTGACTTGTCACAGGGCGTATGCTCACTCAGGGCATGTGGATCCCAACACAACAAGCCTTTTATTACCGCAAAGGATAGCACTGAACAATACCTTATACTGTCAAACAAACTATAACATGCTAGCATCCTCAATTACTATAGCTGCCTGTATTCAGCGTGTGAATCAGACACACCAAGCCTCAGAAACTTGGCTTCATGAACACCTGTTAACAAAATAATTCACTGCAGAAAAGAGCTTTCACAAACATATGGTGATGGAGACTTAGTGATGATTGTCAAGATCTTTAAAGAAGAGGCTTCTCAGACATGTCTTAAATATTAAAGGCTTTTCCTTTAGCAAGCTAATTTAAACAATAGCCCTCCGATGACAATGAATTTCACTGTCTATGGTCTCATTAGCAACATCATCAGCCAGGTTTCATTTTTTAGTAATTTGAATAATTTTGGAGACATTTCTTAGGTTTCTTGGGGAATGCTATCCTGGCGCAGGATAGTAGTTTGGTCAGGACTGAGTCCTGACATTTTATTATCATTTATGTTGCTTGTGAAGCACAGAAGATCCTGGAGTGATAATCCTGTGTGAAAAGGGACAGACTCCCTATGGTGTTTATTACTGAAATTAGCTGCCTCGTATTATTTAAAAAAAACTCTGTGTGTTAGAAAGATCATCAAGAAAATATCTGAACAGACCATTCAAACTGCTGACCTACAGAAAATTAGACCACAAAACAAGCAATGAGTCCAATTTGTGGAAACTATGGAATTAATCTTCACTTTCACATCCAGTCTGGAGTGCTTTCAGCTTTACAAAAATGGTGAAAAATGGACTTTTGACTGAACTGCAGGAAAACGGACTTTTTGCTCCAGCAGTGGAGAAAATCTTTATTCACCACCAAGCAGACAGTTTCCGCCAAACATTCTCATGCCATCAACACAACCTCTAATAACAATTTAGATCCGACCTCTCAAACATACCTTTTAAATAATTAAAAAAAAACCACACAGATGGAGAAAAAATTTCACTTTTACATATGTGCAGTGCATTTTGAGAGCTACTTGCCTGTTACAAATTCTGCCTTTGTCTTGCACCACTAGAGCCAATAGTGGCATGTGAAAGAGAGAAGGAGGGGGATGTACCATTCCAACGTTGAAACAAGTTCAAAAGTTGTTAAAATTACCAGCAATAATGACTTAAGGGGAGTATCTGACTGAGCTTGATAAGTTTATGGAGCAGATGGTGTGATGAGATTACCCACAATGACACACGGCCTATCCACAACGGCTATTAGAAAATATCTGAAACCTCCTGAGCCAGGTTTATACAATCATTAAAAAGTGTCCCCCAAATTATGTCAGACTAGCATGACGTCCCATGTTTGCCCTGCCTGACCAATGTAAACACAGCCACACTAGTAACTGTCCCATAGAACACGTGTCAGGTATTTGAGCCTCCCATGACACTTGCCATCCTGACCTCCCCTCATGGGCAGATGGTCCCCGCAGATATTTTAAAAGCTTAGGGCCTGATTTTCAGAGGGGCTGATCACCCCAGTCTATCACAGTCAACGGGAGAGACATGCTCAGCATCTCTGAAAATTAATGTTCATTTCTAAAAACTTGAAGAATTTCATGTTCCAAGGTCAAAATTACTTCAAATTCCTAAAGAGTCTGTGAGGACTCTCTTCCATCTGGGAGGGATTCCAAGATAGGTGCTAGATTTCATTAATAGCCCCCTGAATGAGATCCTCTGGGATCTGCGTGCAAGAATAGATGTCAAGTTACTAATGTAGGGATGACTATGCAAATGAGAGTATGTTAGTACAGCAGTGACTATGCAAATACGTTTTTTTTAAATCTGAGCACAATCTCTGAGCTAGACATTTAGAGAAGCCTCAAGCAGACTAAAACTGAGCTGAGCACTCATAAACGTAAACAGCATTTCATGCTGTCTCCTGAAACCTGACGCACTGCAAATCTCCCATCTATGTCAAATCATTAAAATGAAAGACACAGAAGGCTAAAGCGCAGCTTTTACTCTGGCAAAATCCCCTTTGACTCCAGTGAGAGGTGTGCCACCCAAGTAAGGACTTCAGGATTTGGCTCCAAATCAGGCACCTGATGTGGGCTAACGTTCACCGATAACTACATGAAATTTAGAGCAGCTCATGAGCTGTTTGATACTCTTTATCAAAGTGGAAATGGTCAGGAGTATCAAGCTCTGGAATCAGTCATTCTTGGAGATACAGCTGAAAGACGGAATAGGTTGCTAAACATTTACTCCATTCAAGCTGTCCCAAAAGGATTTTAACATCTACTCAGCTGAATAATACATATCTACTTTAATTAAAGCCCAAACTTAAAAGTGATTACAAAGATCACTCACTGACTCCACTTCCAATAGACCTTCCTGTATTTATCTCCCAAATAAGATCACACATCAGGTTTAAGAGGGGAGGGTTTGGCAATTCACTTTTTTCTTTTAAGCTAAAACTCAATATTACATGGGTTGATACTCTCTCTTCAAAGCAATACAGGTATTACAATTGGCAGATATATAGACACTACTTACTTCTTGTCATTTCATCATTCTCTTTGCAAATGGTTTGTTTCAGCTGCTCAATCCTCATCTTGCAAGACATTATTTTCCATCTCTGAAAAAGAACATGCAGCGACTGATTGACAAAAACGGAATTTAATCCATCAATTTGAAATTAACAACACCGACAGCTATAACTCAGAAGTACTGGGATATTTTTAACAAAGTCAGATCCCAAGAATTTCAAATAGTCTCATCTCTATATAGAAGAATGCCGTAAGCAAACAGAAGCTTCCTACAGTGAAGTCAGGCATAACCAAAGGGTTACTGACTAAATACATAACCAGAAATGATGAATATTGGTAGCTTTGAAAATTCTGTGCGTCCAAAATCAATTTAAGTTTTGTTGGGATCACGTTTTTCAGGCAGACAGTACATCATCTCCAAGTTAAAATGAAACAATAATTTGAAAGATCTAGGAATACAAAGAGTTTGAAAACTACTGAAGACTTCAAATAACTCACCAGCTGATCAGTTATCCTTTTCCCTTCCATAGCCTTTAAAACACTACAGGAAAAAGATCATAACTGAAGATTAGCTGACAATCAGGATTACGTGTGACAAATACAAGAGGTTAGAGAGAATGGTTGATTACAACAATTTTAGATAAAACAATGACAACACTACCAAGAACTAAACTATAACTTACTGGTTTTGGAATTCACTCTGTTTGGTTTTGAGATGCTTTAACCTCTCTTTCTTGTCTAAAAACCTGTAAGAGAATAGATTATCTGTTTATTGATGTTACGAACAAAGTATTTTATACAATGAGATAATGCAAAGTATCTGAAACATTAATAAAAGAGCCCTGAAGTTTAAAAGCATCTAAATCCCAATTGTTTGTCTTAATCTCAGGAAGTCATGGTTCATGTGAAACCTTACAGAATTCTAAGAGTAGGTCTACTCTGCAATCATGAGATGCAACTGCAGCTTGTGTAGACATACCGGAGCTAGGTTTAATCTAGCTAGCCAGGGTGCTGCAGCAGCATGTGCTTCAGCATGGGTTGTACTAGCTCGCCTGGAACTCTGGGTAATTTCTCGCAGGGTTAGACCACATTATTACCCAGGTTTCCGGACAGGATTTTACAACCCGCTCTGAAGCAAGTGCTTCAGTATGCCAGCTAGCTAGGTTAAAGCTTGCTTGGGTAGGTCTACACGAGCTGCAGTCACACCCAGTGACTGCAGTGTAGACATATCTACATATCCTAGGACACACTGTAATATAACAGAACCCATACACTGCAGAAACATCTGCTAGTTTTCCATCAAGCCCTGTCAGCATTATCCTTAATTACAACTATTCTCAAAGGTTTACAACTCAGCAATAAGTTTTGTTTAAAAAAAAAAAAAAAAAAGCATACAAATTTCAAAAACTCTCCAGTCATTTAAGATATAAATGGAACTCAAAAAGTCTTTCTGAAATTCTGAACTTAAAGCGTACCGTTTCATACAGCTTTAGTGAATTAGTTAAGCAAGTCTATTCTGATATTAAAAGGCTATATTTGAAAAGCAAATGTTCATACCTTATGCCTACAACAACCATGAAGACACAGAACCAACAGTTAACAGGGGAGTAGCAAGAGAAATAACTAGGGGGGTTACTCTCTAGTATTCTGTTCGTGTGCAGATACTGGACTTATTCCCAGGTATCTGCTTTGGCATTGTACCCATCCTGCCCCACATCTCAACTGGGCGCCATAATCTAACATTCCAATCCGAAGATAATTCCATAGAGGATCAAAAGTTTTCATCAGGAAGGTGCAGGACTGCAATTTTTCCACCTTATTCAAAGTCCCACATTCCCCTCCCTCCCCCCTCATTTATTTCAGGGAGTCAAACTTTCGCACTGCAAGGACATCCTCTTAATAGATATATGTGGCCCGGGCCCCCTCTCCTTCCCTCCCACTCATGATGGTATTACATTCCTCTGGCAACTTCAGCTAACACATGCAGGGAAAAGTAACATTACTAAACTCTTGGTGTAGTTTATCTGTCTTTAAAGCAAGCTTATCACTTGCCTCGGCCTCCTCTCCTTCTCTCATCCCGTCACTTAGCTCCTTTCTCCTCTGGACGCCATGTCCAGCCTCCTCCTGATATACTACCTGATTGCCTCATTCCTTTCTCCCTTAGATATTCTTCTCCTGCTGGTGGTTGGCACCTTCATTCTTACTGACGTATCCAGATCTGAGGGAGGTTCCTGTTTCCTCTCCTGCCCCTCCATAGCCCTATCCCCAATCAGAAGACTAAGATGCCACCCTCTCACAGCCAGCTGGCTCGAGAGGCCTTCTTGCTCGTCTTTACACTGAAGAATCTGGACACCTGCAGAGGATTCTTGGAACAAACAGAGGAGCCAGTACCATGCATCCAGCCAGCTTTCTGTGGCCCACCGACCACAGTTTAGGAGCCATTGATTTATAGTAGAAAAGCAGTGGTCTCCTTACCAGCAACTTTTTATTAGTTTGAGAGTTGAAAAAAAAATCATGGTTACTGTTTCCAGCATTGTAGTCAGGTTTCCAAGCCTGTGACAAACCTCACCTACGCTTCACAATGCTGCCCTGATCTAAATGTAGGCTAAGCACTCAAAGGATCAAAGACCAAGGGCAAGTTAATCCTTCACAGGTTAGAATGTTCGGATGTCTCTTTGCCTGACGACATGGATTTGATTTGAGACAATGGAACGGTGTAAGGCTTTCTTTAAAATGCTGAGAGTTGAGAGCTCACGGATATAGTGTAACTGTGGGTTTAGACAGAGTTTATTCAGCATTCCTGCAGACAGACTCACACAGTAAAATGGCACCAGAAATATTTTTAGTCAAACAAATATGTGTTATTCTCTAAGAAAAATACAGGAGCGCTACAGAAGCTAGAGGCAGATCATGAGTTTGAGGAATGTGGTATAACTGGCATTCAACCTGCACAACTCAGCACATTCATCCTTTCGGAACATTCCCAATCTACTAGAGATCTTGAAAAATTACACAAGGGGCATTGGACTAGATTTATGTTTACCCTGGAGAAATATACAGGCTTACTGTAACTCTGACTTTTGGCTATAACCAAATGTAACTTTGCCCAAGGACACACTGCTCAGCAATCATGCATAGAGGGCTTATGGCAATTCTGTATTTTTATAACTAAATTAACAGGTGATGGAAAAAAGGAAAACAGTGCTGGAAATCTGACAAAACTAATTGCAAGAATCATGTGTTTCACTTTAGGGAAAATGAAGACAAATTGTTATGTATTTGGATCTAACTTCAGAGGGGAACTAAAAATAGGAGGGGAATGAACAAAATGTAAGGCAGCAAAAATTGTAGACTACCACACACACTCCATCAGTAGTGTCAAGGAGCCCACACAGATTTATTTAACAGGTTTCTTCAAAACACAAAGTGCCATCCCTTTAATATGTTCCTAATTTTAATATATATATCACACACACCATTTTAGTTTAGAAGGAAACAAGTGTAACTTTGAATGAACAGTTATAGATATTCCTATTACATATAACTGAGAAGATGTAGAATATATAAAGTTGTACACCAAATCTATAAGCAAATGAAGGTTTCTCTAGCTTCAAGTACCAACAGACATGTCTCTCTAAGTATATTTTCCTCTGAATTATTTCTCTAGCGTCAGCAATCATTAGAAAGAAACAACTGGAAAAGATCATTGACCTCACACTTGGTAAGGCAACTCACATCTTTTCATATATTTGTACCTGCTCCTGTATTTTCCACTCCACGCATCTGACGAAGTGGGTTCTAGCCCACGAAAGCATAGGCCCAAATAAATTTGTTAGTCTCTAAGGTGCCACAAGGACTCTTTGTTGTTTTTACTTATTAATTGGTAAGTGCTCAACCGCAATGACAAAAGTGGGAATTGATAGAGATAGCTGTCATTGTATCCATTTGTTATACTAAAAACCTACACATTTTATGAATATTGTGTACATCTGATTGTATCCCTCTTCATGTCACTTTTCTTCAGGGCAAGGAAGATATTTTTGTTTGTATTTGTATGGTGCCTAGCACAATAACACTCTGACCCTGATTGGCACCCACAGCTATGACAGGCCCTGATCCTATATGCACACACATATATGCTTAACTTCGTGTGTGCAAGTAGTCCCACTGAAATGTGTAAAGTTAAGGATGTGCAGGTTTACAGGATTGGGGCCTAAAGTGTTAAATAATTAATAGACTTTTTACACTTACTGAATTCCTTAATTATACCACTAACTTCCGAGGTGGACAAAATTTAGTTCTTTACCTTTACCTCAACTCCTGAGAAATGTACTCTCCTCTTGTTGCATGCATCCTGGAGGAAGACTATACCTACCAAGTCCATATTTAATGTGAGAAAAGGAAAAAGCTTTTTTTGTCCCAGTCAAAAAATGTAATGGCAAATTTTCATTACATTTCAGTTTTTGTATTTTTGACCAGAGCCTGTAAGTTTCCAGGAAATAGCAAATGAATACCTGCAGCATCACTGTCATAAGAGAATTTTTTTTAAAAACAAACAAACATTGCCCTTATTCTTTCCAAGTCAGGTAAAGATAGATTATTTGACAAACTGGCAAACAAGCATTCTAGGCTGCCAAATAGTAATTGGGTCAAATAGTGTAAAATGAAAGGTCTCTTTTGCCGGAAAGCAATGATCATTTAGTTTCCAAAACAACAGTCAGTTGCTTGACTTGTCAACTGATTAAAGGAACAGTATTTTGAATACTAATACAGTATGAATACTGACTGCCAGATCAGGATGGAAGAATTGCCCATCTACTTGAGTTTCCTCCTTCTAACCATGGAACAGAGCGCCTGCGTCCCGACCAGGCACTGCTACGCAAGATCTCCGATCAACAGCGCCGGGACACACTGTCACCTGGAGTGGAGCACCCACAGGGACAGCACTTGAAGAACACTCATTACTTCCAAACATGCACTGTATCTGACCATAAATAAGGCTGTGAGTTTGTCACGGAGGTCATGGATTCTGAGACTTTCCAGGACCTCCATGATTTCTGCAGCAGCCGGTGCGGCTGGCCAGGGGGCTGCCTGAGGAGCTTGAGCAGCCCCTGGGCCAGTCGCACTGGCCCCTGCTGGGGCAGTCTCGGGCCACCCCAGCAGGAATTTGGGTGCGTGTGGGAGGGGGCTCAGGGCTAGAGGGTTGGGCGAGGGTGTGAGGGCGAGGGCTCTGGTTGGCGCTTACCTTGGGAGGCTCCCCGAAAGCAGTGACATTTCCCTCCCTCTCAGCTCCGGTGCTGCCTCCACCTGCAGGCGTACTTGTATACAGTAGAGGTGATGGAAAGGTCACAGGCCGTGAATTTTTGTTTACTGCCTGTGATCTGTCCAGGACTTTTACTAAACATACCCGTGACTAAAACATAGCCTTAACCATAAACCAGGATTTACAGAAAGCGTACTTGCTTAAGACACCCAAGTTAATTCTTGGCTTTGGCATTTGTCATGTGTAAACAGCATTGCAAGGTTTTCTGATTGACAGGTCTGGTTAACTCCCAGAAAAATTAATCATTCATGCTCAAATGTAAGGATCTTGGCATGGATTTCAAACATGCCAAGATGCCCTATATGAATAATGGAAAGAAGGATGTTGGTGTTTATATTACTGGAGGACTTCCGGACACATCAGTCTTAATTATAATTGCACTTCAGTAATTAACCTAAATAGAGCTTCAGTCTCACACTCAAAATTAGGTATGACAGTTCCTATCAAGCATAAGCATTATCTTCCAGTGTGAGCTACCATTATATGTAATTTTTGCCAGACATATGAACAACTTCAATCCTATTATAGTTTAAACAATTAGTGTATAATATTCTCCAGCACAAAGCAGTCTAAAAATGATATGAAGCTCAGTGCTGGAATATGAAAAGTGACTAATAGCTTATAATGCTAAATACTCTAGAGTACAAGAAAACTAATAATAAAAATTCCAGTCTGGAATGAACAGTGATACATTTATTTTTAACTTCTACCCCTCCAGCCCTTCCCCCTCCCCCAAATCCCGCACTAATGTGTTTAATCAATACAAACAGTGGGACCAATCCTATTCCAGTTGAAAAGAATAAGTGTCACCAACTTCACTAAAAGCAGGCCTGGATCTCATATGAGGTACACTTCTCGCTCGCTCTCTCTCGTTACATGGGTAATCTTGAAGTTGAATTACCCAGGTCATGCATAGGACTGATAGGAGGATCAAGGCAAGGGCCAGCTGTCTCTCTTGTATGGCACTGAACAAATTGCTGGCGCTAAACTAATCTAGGCACTACTGCCATATAGATAAATTAATAACTAATAATAATAAAGGCTATGGTGACCAGATAGCAAGTGTGAAAGATCAGAACAGGAGGTGGGGGGC
This sequence comes from Natator depressus, assembly GCF_965152275.1. Taxonomy (NCBI): domain Eukaryota; kingdom Metazoa; phylum Chordata; order Testudines; family Cheloniidae; genus Natator; species Natator depressus. Next base: position 122,247,826 of record NC_134239.1, on the reverse strand, counting down.
AACAGGCGCCTATAGAAAAAAAGCTCCAAGTATTGGGACTGTCATGATAAAATTGGGACATCTGGTCACCCTAAAAAAGGGACACAACTTGAAATCTAGTCAATTAAGAAAAACCTATTTAAAAGTACTTCCAATGACTGCACTGCTCTGGAGTATCTCTGCCAATTTATGGTGATCACATTTTTAGAAACCCTTCTCTCCTCATCCCATTGTGGTGTGAAAGACTCACACAAACAGCAAAAACTGAAAAGAGGAAACAATGAAAGAAACGATCCACAAAATGCTCTCAATTTCAGAAACTAAAATAAAGACTACTTTTCTAGAAGATTTCAGTTAGTCACCTTAGGTGTTACTTGTAACAACAGTAGGTACAACTTTTCAGACAGAAAAGTGATTTTTTGCAGTTGATGGTGTCCCGCTAATCTTACAATAAAAAAGAATGACAAGAAACACAAGAATTATTAAGTTATGTTCATACTATTCAGTCTCCTGCTACAGAGATGAATTCACATTAATTCTAGGTAATGGATTAAAAAGAAGTTGTTGTATTGTGGCCTATGGCTACACAATACTGGATTGTGAACTCAGTGTTTGAGTAAACAGACTGGATTTATCTAAAGGACAGCTGCCACTCAGAACCTCGTGCACAGCAGTGAAACTCAAGAGTCATGCTGGTGCCTGGTAAAGCTACAAGCAGCCACAGACACAGAAACTGGGGGTATTCAGAGGGGAAGACAACCCCCAAAACAGAGGCTGCTAGAGGAGTAGAGTAGTGGAGACCTCTCTACTGATGCAAACAGAAGGCAGCGAGAGAGGAGACAAAACTCCTCCTCACTTCCAGCAGTTGGAAGGACATAGCTCAAATTTATAAGCCTCTTTCTCACCAAAGATGAATAAGGAAGATGGAACTTCCAAGTAAGATCCAGAGAGGGCATTATGGCAGAAATCTCAGCACCCATCATATCACATGGGAATGGAAAGGACAGCTGGGCTTTTCATCAAAGCATTGGTTCTGGAACATCCAAAAGGGTGCCCACACCTTTGTTTTTTCATAGCCACTTCCAAAGAGACTGGTATCCGATAAACCTCTCAAGCCGTAGCAATTATGGAAGAACAGCAATCACCCTGTACTAAAGGCTGCAGCTGAGTTTCCTGGTCTTGGTCAAACTCTTGATGCTAGAAAAAGGACAAAAGCCCCCAAATGCCCATTTAAGTTCCAGACTCACAAAATGAGATCATCACAGAAGCTGTGGGTAACCCCTAACACAGCCTTAAGCAAATGTTAGTTTCCATTTATTTTGGGAAGGCTAAAATACAGTCAATTTGTAGTTCTATGACACTAATAAGAGCAGAGATCAGACTAAAGCCCCAGTCCTACAAGATGGTTAACATGGGGCTCCCTGTACCCACATATAGTCATAATGAATTCTGTGGGGTAAGTGGCATATGGGTTCCATTAAGTGGATCAGTTTGCAGACCAGGCCATAAATGGACTTTCTACATTTAAGTTATATTGGAGAAAGGGTCATTTTCAGCTACATGAAAGGTCCAGCATATGATTATGCACTAGTACAAATCTGGGTGAGTCAATATCTACAGAACATTTTTTATAGTTAAAAAGTCAGTAAAACATCCTGAGTGAAGTGGCAAGCGGTGACATGAATGTGATTTCAAGATCAGTCGGCTAAGAAGAGACGCTAATTTCCTTGGCCAGTCTTAAACCAAATGTACTTGGTATCTTTCAGCCAAAAGTAAAGACCCAAGCATACAAACCTGTTCCCCACCTTCCCAAAATAGTTCAAGAAATCACACACAGCAGCTGCTAACGATGCCTCAGCTAAAGGACTATAAATATGGTAAGAACATATAAGCCAAAAATTGGGACAATTCTGGCCAAAGATGAATGAGGAAGATGGCACTTCCAAGTAAGGTCCAGAGACAGACAGTGCTGTGCAGACTATTTATCGGGAATCTCAGATGGTCATCTTGCAGCAGGTAGGATGCCTCAATAGTTGAAAATATATTATGGAAGTGCATATTTAAACCAGAACATTGTTTGCAGCCTTAATACTTATTCAAATAACCTTCCCATCCATCCAGCTCTTAGCAGGAAGGAACTATTGGGTCTGAATTTTTTATTAAGTGAACAATATAATATTTAGACAATTTTAAAACATGTAAGGTCAGAACTGTTTCTACGGAAAGGAATAAATATAAGGTTTTCAAACAAAACAAGGTGTCTGACTTTAGGAGTTTACTGTTGAATTTTGAAAATCCATACATATGTGCATTTTAAATAGGCCACTACACTTTTGTTTCCCCCTCTGAATATTTTAAAATATATTTCCGTTTGTCTTAGTTAGGCAGTGGTATGTCATGTCATTTGTTATCGGATGCATGTGTTGACACACGTTTCACAATCTCCCCAGCCGGCGGAAGAAGGGAACGCAAGACCCCCGACACAGCCCCATCTCCTGGCAATCCCTCCCACTACCCCCACACAATCTCCTGGTTGCGGGAAGGAAGCTCAAGATCCCACCTGGCGTGGAAGCTGAAGAGCCCCCAGACCCCCCAATCTTTCCAGCTGGGTGAGGAGCAGCTCAATGCCCTCCAACCTTGTCTATTGACCCGGGGGGGTGATCAGACCCCCTACCGCCCCTTGTCCCTGGCTGGGAAGGGAGAGCTCAGGACCACCCTCCGCCTGCCCATCGCCCCAGGCCAGGGAGCGCTCAGGACCCCCGCCCTCCATGTCCCTGGCTAAGAGGGGGAACTAAGGCCCCCCCCACCCCCACCTCCCGAGCCTGGTGAGAGCTCAGGACCCCTCCCCCCCGCCAGCCCATCTCCCGGGCCCGGGAGGGGGGAGCTCAGGACCCCTCCCCCCCGCCCCGGCCCATCTCCCGGGCCCGGGAGGGGGGAGCTCAGGACCCCTCCCCCCCCGCCCCGGCCCATCTCCCGGGCCCGGGAGGGGGGAGCTCAGGACCCCCCCCCGGCCCCCGATCCCGCCGCTACCTCTCGGAGTCGCGCCCGTCGAAGAAGACGAAGTCCCCGCCGCGGACGCACTTGGCGCAGGTGAGGCGGCGGCGGGTGGTGTTGCACAGCGGGCACCGCTCCACCGCCACGTACAGCCCCTCGGCGTCCTCCTCGCCCAGCGCCCCCGCCGCGGCCCCGGGCCCCCGCCAGCCCGGCTGCGGCCAGCAGCCGCTGGGAGACGCCATGACGGGCCCGCCGCGCCGCCGCTCACGTGGGACTTTGTTTTCAACCGCGGGCATGCTGGGAAAAGGGGGCGGGGACGGAGGCAGGCGGAGGGGGCGGGGCGGGGTGAGGGGCGGGGGAGGGGGAGGGGGCGGGGGCGGGGCAGGCAGGGAGAGGGAGTGAGAGTGGGGCAAGCAGGCGGGGGAGGGGGAGCGAGGGGGGAGTAGGGCAAGCAAGCGGGGGAGTGAGTGGGGCAGGGAGGCGAGAGTGGGGCAAGCAGGCGGGGGGGTTGAGTGGGGCAAGCAGTGGGGGAGGGGGAGTGAGAGGAGTGAGTGGGGGAGGGAGGGGAGAGCAGGACAAGCAGGTGGGGGTGAGTGGGGCAAGCAGTGGGGGGAGGGAGGCAGGGAGGGAGAGTAGGGCAAGCAGGCGGGGGGGTGAGTGGGGCAAGCAGTGGGGGAGGGGGAGTGAGAGGAGTGAGTGGGGGAGGGAGGCAGGGAGGGGAGAGCAGGACAAGCAGGTGGGGGTGAGTGGGGCAAGCAGTGGGGGGAGGGAGGCAGGGAGGGAGAGTAGGGCAAGCAGGCGGGGGGGTGAGTGGGGCAAGCAGTGGGGGAGGGGGAGTGAGAGGAGTGAGTGGGGGAGGGAGGCAGGGAGGGGAGAGCAGGACAAGCAGGTGGGGGTGAGTGGGGCAAGCAGTGGGGGAGGGAGGCAGGGAGGGAGAGTACGGCAAGCAGGCGGGGGGGAGAGTGGGGCAAGCAGTGGGGGAGGGGAGAGAGAGTGAGAGGGGTGAGTGGGGGAGGGAGGGGAGAGTAGGGCAAGCAGGCAGGGGGGTGAGTGGGGAAGAGAGTAGGGCAAGCAGGTGGGGGGAGGGGTGAGTGGGGCAAGCAGTAAGGGAGGAGGAGTGAGAGGGGGAGGGGGGAGTAAGAGTGGGGCAAGCAGGTGGGGGGAGCAGGGAGAAGGAATCAGGCAGGCAGAGGGAATAGAGAGGGGAAGTGGGCAAGCAGTGCGGGAGGGGGAGTGAGAGTGGGGCAGGCAGTGGTGGGGGAGGGGTGAGTGGGGTAAGCAGTGGGGGACGGGGAGTGAGGCAGGCAGGGAGAGGGGTGGCTGCGGCAAGCAGCAGAGGGGCGGGCAGGCAGTAGGGGGAGAGGAGGTGGGGACTGACAGGCAAGCTTGAGGGAGGAATAAATTGAGGGCAGAGAGCCTGTGGGGCAGGATTGTTGGAGCAGAGGGCCCCATAAGGGAAGGAAGGGCGGATGGAGAAAGAGGGCTGTAGGGCACATTGGTTAGGACTCAGGCTTGGCTGACTAGGGGCAGTTTAGGCAACAACATGCATAAGCCAAGCCAGATCCCTGCATGGAGACAAAGCCCTGTTGGGTATGGGCACCTCTGGTGATCGCTGCCCCAGCTCTTGCCAGCCTCTGATTACATAGAGAATCTGTTTCCATCAGAAACAGAACAGTTTAGCCATGCTGGTTGTCGAAGACTTGCTTGAAAACATGAACACCCACAGCTGTGCCAGTGGTAGACAAAGAGAAACTAATTTGTTTTTTTTTTTTTTAAATGTCATGGTTGTTGAATGGTGGGACTTACTGAAAGACAGTGGGGTTGGCAACAGTGGTGTAAGATATCTGTATCCACACCAACTGGAGAATGCCCTCACCTCCTCCATGAAAACAGAAGCCCTGTGTTTACTGTTCTGCAAGTTAGGTAGCCTCCCATCCCTTCCTATGACAGACTTCTCTTGTTTTATACCCAGGAGTTTAGTATATGACTGTGTAGCTTAAGGCAGTGTAGGGGAGAGTCCGTAAATAAACTTTTATGATTTTCATACTCCATTCTCTTTGAAGTGGAGTAGCACAGGCACCCTCGCTACATTGCATACACTCACCTCCTTATTAAAAATAAGATGACCAGTTACAAAGGTTGGGGGTGGGAAAACTAAGAGGACCACTCTGTCTGCCCTAGGCCTCTGGAACTGCCCCTTTAATAAAGGTAGAACCCACAGGAGTGCTACTTACAAGTTGGTCTTTATTTCTTAACCTCACTCACAACATAGCTCAGGCTTACAAAAAGTTATTTCTCTGGCCCCTGACAGATCAATACCACCACATTTACAACTACAACAGGATCCCCTTTTTATTTGAAAAATAGAGAGTAAATAAACCTATCCTTCCTAACTTTCTGATCACACAGCTGCTTGTCAAAAGAGCTCCTTCAAAAATAGCCTTTTTTGGCCCCTCGGATTCATCACAGGAAGGCCTGCATTTGCTGGAAAATAAGTGACAGAGTGAGTTTGCATCACTTGCACTGGGAACGGCTTTCTGGATAGCCCCAGAAAACACAGCCAATGTCTTTAGTTTTGTTGATATGGCTTCTGTCCCTGCTGTATGTACTTGATGCAGACAGTTTATCATCAAGCGTACCAGCCATTGGATTGAAATCTAACTCTTGCACTTACAACTGGGTTAGCTATTAGGCACTTTTGTCCTCTATTCCTGTTAGGATGACGAGATGAGTGTGAAAAATCGGGACCAGAGGTGTGTGTGTGTGTGGGGGTAATTGGTGCCTATACAAGACAAAGCCACAAATATCAGGACTGTCCCTATAAAATTGGGACATCTGGTCACCCCAATTCCAGTTTTCTAGTTTATAGATCTTTTGCAATGACTGCAGGGTTACATGTCTTTGGTGCAAGATACCCATTGGAAATTGGCGAAAGTATTTTCCTCTTAGGTCAAAGCCACTAAAAACTGCTGACCCTAATAGACTATTGACTACACTGCAAAATGTCTTAGTGCTCAGCATGGATCTCTTATATCCAACAGTTCTGTTGTTTCAAGCTGTTGGAAATATGTACTACTTTTCTAGTAACACATTTGACCGTTCATAGTAAAGTCTTGACGTGGTGTACTTGTGCCAATATAATAAAGAAAATTGCCAAAATAAGTCAGTCATGAATTATGGACCAGCTCATCTAAAATCCCATGACAAGCAATTCATTTTTTTTTTTTAAATAAATGGAACCACCTTTGTCTTGTCCACTAACTGGACTTTCCCCATTTAGTTCAAGCAGATTTGCATTTGCACCAGCATTGGATCAGGAATCCCATTTGGTTTCAGTTGTGGTTCTCCATTCTGTTCTTCAGTTGATTGCAGAATTCACACAAATACTTCATCTTCAGCATCATTCACGCCTGGCCAGAATAGGACACTGTGAGCTCTGTTGTATACACTTCTCAATGCAGAGCATGTCTGGGCACTAGGCTTATTTCTGATCTAGTACTGTATGGTATCATGACAGCATCCAGAACATCCTCATGCTTTTTTCATGCTGTCTGTGTATAAAAAGATCTTCTATACTTTCCACAGTATGCATCCGATGAAGTGAGCCGTAGCTCACGAAAGCTTATGCTCAAATAAATTGGTTAGTCTCTAAGGTGCCACAAGTACTCCTTTTCTTTTTGTGAATACAGACTAACACGGCTGTTACTCTGAAACCTGTCAATTTCATCTCTAAATCCCTGTATGTTTTGAGGTACCAGGGCTTCCCCATTCCAAACCAAACTAGAATCACTCTAAAGTTCTTTAACTCAATCTTTCCAGTTAAGTGACTCAGTACTACCCAAACACAAGTGACCTTTCCAAAACAAAGTCTGACAGACTCCTCTTCCTGCAATTTTGTTGCACTATTTATAGGCATTCTTGAAAGCATATTTCCTTGCTCGGGTTACAGGACATGAGTCAGGGCCACAAAAAGTTTTACCATTTCACATGACACTGCACGACCCCCCGCCCATAGCTATGGTCATAGCCAGCATGCAAATAGTGATCCATAGTAGTAATCTCAGTCAAAATCCATGTACATTTCCTCCTCCATAAAACATTAAGACTAAGAACTAAACCAAAAAGAGAAAATATAATCCGCTCTGAATTAAAGAAAGACCATCCAAGACAGAGCTTAAATAAAGTTCAGTGTACAAGGCATTTGGAGGGGAAAAATAAAGCAGTTGAATTGCTACAAATCCCTAACAGAACCTGGACACTAGTATACTGCTTCATAAAATCAAAATAGGTAGAACCAAGACAAACTTACTAAGTTTTTTTTTTTTTTTTTTAAAGACAAAAGCTGGACAATATCAAGAACTTAAAGAAAACAACATACCAATTAGGCCTAATTCTAATTTATGAGGTACCTTGTCTACACCTTAAAGTTTTGCTGCGTTAACTATACTGCCATAGTTAAAGCAGCGAACACACCGTCATGTAGATAGTTATACAGATATGAAAGTGTTGCTGGTATAACTGTTGGAATAAAACTTTAAATATAGACAAGGACTGAGGCTGCTTTTCACTTTCAAACTCAGAATGCTTCTCCCAATGCAAACTAAAAATTTGCAACTACTTTAAAGCTACCAGAACTTCACGAACTGGATTTAATGTAACCAAGAATCAGGCCAAGAGTTTTAAGGGTTATTATTAGAGAGCCAGGAAATTGTAAGCTAAGGTTAAACTGGAGAACATTTAAAGTATGGAAATTCACAATTCAAATATTGCTCCTAGAGTAGAGAATGGGAATGGAAAAAAGATTTCATCAAGTTATCAGGCATGAGATGATTTTTCCATTAGCAATGAAAAAAACAACAACAAACTATGCATGACTCTAGGAGACAGGAAAGGCTTCAGAAATAGTATTGGACTGTATGGCAACTTGACACAATCCAAAATAGACAAAGTTGAAATGGGAGATAAAACTCCCAGACACGATTGTTAAGTCTTATCATGGGCAGAGGCTTGATATACTGCATCTGCTGTCTGATACAAGGAGTGGACACACACACACACACACACACAGGGAAGGGTAGAGAAAGCTTCTTGGCAATGGGTTGTGCGTGTCTTCATTTCACAAGAAGGCACTCAACAGTGACCTCTAGTGGCTCAGTAGAGTGAAAGCTAATACCAGCACAAGCTTTATTCTCTTTGCAACTAGAGATGGTTGGGTTTATCCTAGTTGCAGTTAAATGAAAAACTGATAAAACTCCAGTCTCTGAAGCCCTGAGGAGAGCATTGCTATATTGCATTTACCTCTGACATATAGGCAAGGAGTTGTCTTTTACACTTTGACAGTGCTGCTTCACCATTCCTCATGAATGAGTGTTGCCAGTTTGTATGGGGACAAGACTTGTAAATTTGCCTGAAACAAAAAGTAGTAATACTGAATAAAACAGTGACAGAAGAGGAAAGAATGGGGCATAAAATAGATTAACTACTTGGGAAGTTATTGAATCGTGAGCAAAAGGTCGTTTGACTGTGTGTGAAATGTCAATCTCGCAGAGATTGGGCCTTCCTTCAGTCACTCATTAAATTTAAAAGCAGTGTTCCAGGCTCTTTGGCCATGTTGCCAGGATGGACAAAACCAACTCAGCAGACTGTGCTCTTAGAGCCTCTAGCGACACACAAAGGAATGCACCCCCTGGCCTGACTCGGTACCACTGCAGGCCCATGCCACAGATTTGTGGATTTGCAGGATTAAACCAGATCTGGGAGCTTCACTATCCAATACCAGCGCAATGCCATCAGCTGTGGTCACACTGCCTGGTGCAGTGACCTTGAGCAGACTATGCGCGTTTGATGTTGAAGTTATCGAATGTCCCTAGGATGGTGGTGGGATCTCAGCTCTGGCTAAGCCTCGACTAATTCTCTAGCTACCTTTTTTTTTTTTTTTTTAAATTCCTAATAAAGTTTGTATTTTTCCTATGATTTAAAGTAAGCTGGTAAAGTCAGTATTTTAAAGTAGCTTTCTAAACTAAGTTGAGAAGTTTTGTTGGTTCAGACCTGATTGTACTTACATACCCTGCACTTCGAGAGGGCTGTGATAATGCAAATGGAAACATCAGATTGTAGGTTACCCTTTACTTGTCCAAACCCAGCCCCAGATATTTTGTAGAACCTGTCCCCCCTATGGCTAGTGATTTTTTTTTTGGGGGGCGGGGGAGATAATAGGTAGCTTGTCAGTTTTCAGCTGCCACTCTTGCTAGCCCTCATTGACAACTTTACCCTAACCCAGTGCCACCAACGCTCTTCACTTCATTGTCAATAAGGGGAGTGTCAACAGCACCATATGGCATAATTCACCTGATCTTGTATCATTCTCTGAGCCAGAGAATGATACAAAGATCATTTGTGAACTCATGTGTCTGGATGTTTGACAGTAAAAAGGCTCGCATTAAATTTTGTAAGATATATTATACACAAAAATAAGGTCTGAATTAACATGAAATTAGCTGTCAGTGCTACAAGATATTGATCAAAATCTTACGGATTTTAACAAGACTGATCTATGGACTAACCTCCATTGATACATCCATTCTACTGCAGAAAAACCGATTTCCATTAATTGTACTGTAAAATATTTTATAGTGCAATAACGGTCCTAATTTACATTCCTGTTCAAAAGTAAATGTACTTTTGCTTATTGTGAATTCTTTAACAGAACTTGATACAATGACTGAACTCATTAGAAACATCAAGTTTTACAGCAAAATTGTTTCATGCTACTTACAAAAGTGTGCATCTATCTAGTCATAGTTTATAGTGTGTTCAAAATGGCTTTATATGCCTAGTAATCCACAATTCTGTATTTAGGTATTGGAATACTGTTACATTGGTTCTATGCATAAACATACAAACCTATATATTCCTCTTGATTTTTTTGGAAAGAACTTTTAAGATGCTTTCTTGAAACCCTTTAGAATAGGATAGATGTTTTCAAATGCCTCATAGATTTCAGAACGTTCTTTGGCACCTATTAAAAAACAGTTAAAAACAGTTTAAGAACTAAGACAATATTAAAGATGGCTCACAAGGTTGCATTCATTACCATTAAGTCAACACCAATAAGTACTAGTATAATAGCGAATAAAAGCATTTCCAAAGATGAGAAAAAACAAGGTTATTATTTAAATATCTTTCAGGGGCATAGCCAAAATTAGATAATTTAAGAAGCAAGATTCCTTTCCATGATACTATCCCCACCTTATATTATTAAAACAGTAGGTTTATTTTTAGCTTGTTCTCATCTTGAAAAAACAAAGCTAGATTAGTCAGTATCTGATCTTTCATTTTGGGTTCTTGCGGTAGAATACTGCTGTGATTTTTTGAGTTGCTTATACCATACTACATTTTTCAAAAGAGAGAATACAGTGCCCCCGGGAGATTTTTAAAATTCCCTGGAATTGTTTCTATTAGTTAGAATTAGTTTTAGTTTTTATAGACAAGTGTATGAATCCCATAATTTTTCAGATCAAATTTGGATGCAACGTCCCCGGCAATATTAGTTGTAGGACTGACTAATTAGTCAGCAATTAATGCTCAGTTATGTTATGAAACATTTAAAAGAACAGCCACAGTGGGTCAGACTAATGGTCCATCTAGCCCCGTATCTGGTCTTCCAACAGTGGCCAATGCCAGATGCTTCAAAGGGAATGAAAAGAATAGGTCAATTATCAAGTGATCCATCCCATTGTCCACTCCCAGCATCTGGCAGTCAGAGGCTTAGGGACCCCCAGAGCCTGAGGTTGTGTCCCTGACCATCTTGGCTAATAGCCATTGATGGACCTGTCATTCATGAATTTAATTTTTTTTTTAATCCAGTTATACTTTTGGCCTTCACAACGTCCCCTGGCAATGAGTTCCGCAGGTTGACTGCCAGGTGTGAAGAAGTACTTCCTTTTCTTTGTTTTAAACCTGCTGCCTACTAGTTTCATTGGATGACCTCTGGTTCTTGTGTTATGTGGAAGGGTAAATGCCACTTCCTTATTCACTTTCTCCATATTGTTCATGATTTTATAAACCTCTATCATATGCCCCCCTAGTTGTCTCTTTCCCAAGCCGAATAGTCCCAATCATTTTAATCTCTCCTTATACGGAAGCTGTTCCACACCCCTAATAATTTTTGTTGCCCGTCTCCGTACCTTTCCATTTCTAATATATCTGTTTTGAGACAGGGCAAGCAGAACGGCACTCACTATTCAAGGTGTGGGTATGCCATGTATTTATATACTGACATATTTTCTGTCTTATCTTTCCCTTTCCTAATGGTTCCTAACATTCTGAGCTTTTTTGATTGCCACTGCACAGTGAAAACATCTGCTCAGAGAACCATCCACAATGATTCCAAGATCTCTTCCATGAGTGTAACAGCTCATTTGTATCTCATCATTTTGTATGGATAGTTGGAAATGTGTTTTCCAGAGTGCATTACTTTGCATTTGTCAACATTTATGAGAATAATTTTAGGAAGAGACTGATCAAGGTAAGTCCAGTGTTGACAGGTTAATGGGACATGCTAGTTAGAGTCAAAAATGGAACAAAATAAGAGGGTAGGTGGGGTTAATCTCCTCTGGTTTTTCATTCCAGCACTCAGTATTATGAATATTGACCAGCAGCGTTTCCCAACTCTAGAGCATTTCTCCTGCCTCTCAGTGCCTTGATTAAGTTATTGTCTCTTGCATCATTCATATAAAATCATCCCAACGACATCCCCACAACCATGCTAACTTTTTAATTAACGAAACCATGGAGGCCAAGAACATTTGTTGCCGACATTAGTAACATTAGCATGGAGGAGCAACCAGCAAACACTAAAAATAAGCAATATGCACTGAAATGGACCTCTAGCCAGACTAAGACACGCCAACATGTGCACCTTGTCATAGAATCATAGAATATCAGGGTTGGAAGGGACCCCAGAAGGTCATCTAGTCCAACCCCCTGCTCGAAGCAGGACCAATTCCCAGTTAAATCATCCCAGCCAGGGCTTTGTCAAGCCTGACCTTAAAAACCTCTAAGGAAGGAGATTCTACCACCTCCCTAGGTAACGCATTCCAGTGTTTCACCACCCTCTTAGTGAAAAAGTTTTTCCTAATATCCAATCTAAACCTCCCCCATTGCAACTTGAGACCATTACTCCTCGTTCTGTCATCTGCTACCATTGAGAACAGTCTAGAGCCATCCTCTTTGGAACCCCCTTTCAGGTAGTTGAAAGCAGCTATCAAATCCCCCCTCATTCTTCTCTTCTGCAGACTAAACAATCCCAGCTCCCTCAGCCTCTCGTCATAAGTCATGTGCTCTAGACCCCTAATCATTTTTGTTGCCCTTCGCTGGACTCTCTCCAATTTATCCACATCCTTCTTGTAGTGTGGGGCCCAAAACTGGACACAGTACTCCAGATGAGGCCTCACCAGTGTCGAATAGAGGGGAACGATCACGTCCCTCGATCTGCTCGCTATGCCCCTACTTATACATCCCAAAATACCATTGGCCTTCTTGGCAACAAGGGCACACTGTTGACTCATATCCAGCTTCTCGTCCACTGTCACCCCTAGGTCCTTTTCTGCAGAACTGCTGCCTAGCCATTCGGTCCCTAGTCTGTAGCGGTGCATTGGATTCTTCCATCCTAAGTGCAGGACCCTGCACTTATCCTTATTGAACCTCATCAGATTTCTTTTGGCCCAATCCTCCAATTTGTCTAGGTCCTTCTGTATCCTATCCCTCCCCTCCAGCGTATCTACCACTCCTCCCAGTTTAGTATCATCCGCAAATTTGTTGAGAGTGCAATCCACACCATCCTCCAGATCATTTATGAAGATATTGAACAAAACCGGCCCCAGGACCGACCCCTGGGGCACACCACTTGACACCGGCTGCCAACTAGACATGGAGCCATTGATCACTACCCATTGAGCCCGACAATCTAGCCAGCTTTCTACCCACCTTATAGTGCATTCATCCAGCCCATACTTCCTTAACTTGCTGACAAGAATACTGTGGGAGACCGTGTCAAAAGCTTTGCTAAAGTCAAGAAACAATACATCCACTGCTTTCCCTTCATCCACAGAACCAGTAATCTCATCATAAAAGGCGATTAGATTAGTCAGGCATGACCTTCCCTTGGTGAACCCATGCTGACTGTTCCTGATCACTTTCCTCTCATGTAAGTGCTTCAGGATTGATTCTTTGAGGACCTGCTCCATGATTTTTCCAGGGACTGAGGTGAGGCTGACTGGCCTGTAGTTCCCAGGATCCTCCTTCTTCCCTTTTTTAAAGATTGGCACTACATTAGCCTTTTTCCAGTCATCCGGGACTTCCCCCATTCGCCACGAGTTTTCAAAGATAATGGCCAAGGGCTCTGCAATCACAGCCGCCAATTCCTTCAGCACTCTCGGATGCAACTCGTCCGGCCCCATGGACTTGTGCATGTCCAGCTTTTCTAAATAGTCCCTAACCACCTCTATCTCCACAGAGGGCTGGCCATCTCTTCCCCATTCTGTGATGCCCAGCGCAGCAGTCTGGGAGCTGACCTTGTTAGTGAAAACAGAGGCAAAAAAAGCATTGAGTACATTAGCTTTTTCCACATCCTCTGTCACTAGGTTGCCTCCCTCATTCAGTAAGGGGCCCACACTTTCCTTGGCTTTCTTCTTGTTGCCAACATACCTGAAGAAACCCTTCTTGTTACTCTTGACATCTCTTGCTAGCTGCAGCTCCAGGTGCGATTTGGCCCTCCTGATATCTTTCCTACATGCCCGAGCAATATTTTTATACTCTTCCCTGGTCATATGTCCAACCTTCCACTTCTTGTAAGCTTCTTTTTTATGTTTAAGATCCGCTAGGATTTCACCATTAAGCCAAGCTGGTCGCCTGCCATATTTACTATTCTTTCGACTCATCGGGATGGTTTGTCCCTGTAACCTCAACAGGGATTCCTTGAAATACAGCCAGCTCTCCTGGACTCCCTTCCCCTTCATGTTAGTCCCCCAGGGGATCCTGGCCATCTGTTCCCTGAGGGAGTCGAAGTCTGCTTTCCTGAAGTCCAGGGTCCGTATCCTGCTGCTTACCTTTCTTCCCTGCGTCAGGATCCTGAACTCAACCAACTCATGGTCACTGCCTCCCAGATTCCCATCCACTTTTGCTTCCCCCACTAATTCTACCCGGTTTGTGAGCAGCAGGTCAAGAAAAGCGCCCCCCCTAGTTGGCTCCCCTAGCACTTGCGCCAGGAAATTGTCCCCTACGCTTTCCAAAAACTTCCTGGATTGTCTATGCACCGCTGTATTGCTCTCCCAGCAGATATCAGGAAAATTAAAGTCACCCATGAGAATCAGGGCATGCGATCTAGTAGCTTCCGTGAGTTGCCGGAAGAAAGCCTCATCCACCTCATCCCCCTGGTCCGGTGGTCTATAGCAGACTCCCACCACTACATCACTCTTGTTGCACACACTTCTAAACTTAATCCAGAGACACTCAGGTTTTTCCACAGTTTCGTACCGGAGCTCTGAGCAGTCATACTGTCATGCTGGCAGACTAGGTGCCAGCTCATACCAAGGTCCCTCTCCCTCAACTGAATAATGACAAATACATAGGTGAGCCAGACTGATTTCAGCTGTGTGTTAGTAATTGTAAAATAGGTATAATTCTAAGAATGTGCTTAGTGTTTAGATTTTGAGTGCTTGTGAGTTGCTGCAGGCATTAATCTCACTTATAACATCCATATCCCATGTTGTAAGGAAGTATTTGAGCATTTGCATTGTAAGCCTTAGTAATGGCGTAAGTCACCAGACAGGAAAGAGATGAAAATGATCAGGGGGCTGGGGCACATGACTTATGAGGAGAGGTTGAGGGAACTGGGCTTGTTTAGTCTGCAGAAGAGAAGAATGAGGTGGGATTTGATAGTAGCTTTCAACTACCTGAAGGGGGGTTCCAAAGAGGATGGAGCTAGGCTGTTCTCGATGGTGGCAGATGACAGAACACGGAGCAATGGTCTCAAGTTGCAGTGAGGGCGGTCTAGGTTGGATATTAGGAAACACTATTTCACTAGGAGGGTGGTGAAGCACTGGAAGGCGTTACCTAGGGAGATGGTGGAATCTCCATCCTCAGAGGTTTTTAAGGCCCGGCTTGACAAAGCCCTGGCTGGGATGATTTAGTTGGTGTTGGTCCTGCCTTGAGTAGGGGGTTGGACTAGATGACCTCCTGAGGTCCCTTCCAACCCTAATCTTCAATGATTAACTAGTGTAAAATGCTGGTCTCCAACAGAAGCTGTTATGTCCTACCTGACAAGGAAGGCCCATTGACACTAGACAGACATTAAAGAGGACAAAAGAATTTACTCTCCCCCTCCACCCACAGGAAGATGAGTCTTGCAAGCGAATTCCTCCAATCAGCTGTGTTTGCAGCTCACAGGAAGCAGGGGCGGGGGAGAAGAGAAGAGAAAAGAGGGAAAATAAAAACCTCACAAAATGGAGGAAATGTATTTCATTGCTGCTTGGACTCTGGGGGCAAGGTTTCTAGGCATAAGCAAGAGATTCCCCAGCTGCTTAGCCAAGATTAGCCCTACAGGATATATAGAGCTTGCCCTACAGGATATACAGAAACTTACCTTCTGAAACTTAAGACTAATTTGTGGATGTTATGTTTACCTATAGTAACCTTGTTAAAAACTCTTATTTCAGTTTCCTATTAATAAATCTGTATACAGTTTATTATAGGATTGGCTACAAGCACTGTCTTTGGTGTGAGACCTAAGGTGTAAGCGACCTGTGTAAGTGACTGGGGTGCTGGAACAATTTTTATGGAGGGGGTGCTGATGAGGGAAGCCATGTATTTGGTGTTTGTTATTACTACTTCAAGCCAAGGAGTGCAGTCGTACCCCCAACACCCCTCATTCCAGCACCACTGTAAGTGCCTGGTCCTTTGGGACTGGAAGTAACCTGAACAATGCTGTGCTTCATGGTGTAAGGCAGGGGTCTCAAACTCAAATGACCCTGAGGGCCACATGAGGACTAGTACATTGGCCCGAGGGCTGCACCACTGACCCCCCCCCCCCAACTCCACCCCTTCTGTGAGGCCCTGCCCCACCCCGCCTACTCCCACCCCTTCCCTGCCCCCATTCCAACCCCTTCCCTGAAATCCCCACCCCAACTCCACCCCGTCCCTGCCCCCAGCAGGTACAGGAGGGGTGCAGGGTGTGGCAGGGGGCAGGAGGTCGGGGTGCAGGAGGGGGCTCAGGACGGGGTTTGGCTGCAGCAGGAGTTCGGGGGGCGGGTCCGGCCCAGTGCAAATAGGGGGGCAGGGCAGGCCACTTCCCGAAGCAGCAAAGGGGCAGGGAGGGAGCCTGCCCTGCCCCCGGTGCGCACTAGGCTGGATCCGCTCTGGGTAAATGATGTGGGGGGCAGGGAGCTGCAGCGAGCTGGCAGGCCACAGAAAATAACCCCACGGGCTGCGTGTTTGAGACTGCTGGTGTAAGGGGCCATCTACCACAAAGCCAGACTCGCCTAGGTGACAAGATAGGAGTACCCAAGGGGGCGGTCTGTGACTCCATGTTTAGGCTGTAACAGTGCCTGAGGAGTTTACACGGAGGCTATGTCGACAATAGCACTTTTGTTGCTCAAACTTGTCGCTCAGGGGTGTGAAGAAAAAAAGAAGACACCCCCCGACCAACATACACTGACAGAAGCGCCGGGGTGAACAGCACTATGTTGGTGGGAGATGCTTCTCCGCCGACATAACTACCACCGCTCATTGGGGGTGGTTTAATAATGCCAACAGGAGAGCTCTCTCCTGTTGGCATAGAGCGGCTACAGAGGATAGCTTACATCGGCGCAGCTGCACTGGTACAGCTGTGCCACTGTAAGGTCCAGTGTAGACATAGCTTAGATTTCACCAACTAATCATCAAAGTATTGAACACTCAGCCAATTTGAGGTTTGTGCCCTGGTTCTCAACAGTCTGCCTTGAGGTTGGTACTCATGCTCCTGAGTCACTGCAGGACAGCTTGATATACCTCAAACCTTTTTAGGTTCCCACTCCATCGAAAGATAAAACCCACAACACACACCCATTGACTCTGCTCCAAAATGTTATTTCATGATGTTTGGACCACCAGAAAATTCTTCTGGATCAGCCAGGGGACCATAGGAGCTCAGTAAGTCCTGTTTTAGAATTGCAGTAAGGCCCAGGTTTCAAAATGGGACTTACCTGAGCCCTTATGGGCCTGCTGTATGCCTCAGCAGAGGTGTGTTTTTTGTTGTGTGGTTTGTGGGTTGGTTTTTTTTTGTAGTTATGACATCCAAAAATGTATTCTGGAGGCACCAGTGGCGTGTAGATGGCCAGGATGACTTCATGGGACCTAAGGAGGAGGAGATGTTTTTAAGGTTTCTGTCCGGAATGCCCAGTTAATTGAGCTCATTCATAATTACGACTGGAAGATCCTTTGGGCAAAGGCATGCAATTTTTATTTGCCTTTAAAGTACCGTCTACACCTATGTTGGTACATTGGCACCATTCAGCCTGAGTGTCTGATAAAGATACGGTTTGCCTTTGTAGTCAAGTTGAATAAGGGGAAGTTTTCCCCAAGATGGTAAAGGTTCCAGAAAGAACGCTCAGAAGTGTTCACCCAGGAATTTTAATGTTTACTTACAGACGTGGATTCTAGGTTATTGACAAGTGCTCTGATTCATCATAGCACTTAAAATTAAGTGCTTTTCTGAATGAGGGCCAAGATTAGGACAGACACCTTCCTTTCCCATTGACAGCTACTATGCTAATGATAAAAAAAAAATTCTAATAGAGGAGGGAAAGCATGACCAGGTTTTGTTGCAATAAGATTTTGAGTTCCCTGAAAGTATCAGATTACAAATAGGCTTCTAGTTGTGGTGGTTATTAAAATAGCATGCTGATGTATTTGATACCTTGACACAAGTGGAGAATTAAAAAAACCCCCACAGGATGCATAAGTTTAGTAACATGTAGGATTTCTTTTGAGTGGTTATTCGAACTCCTGTGGAGCGTTCTAATAGTACATAACTATGGTACTTTTGTATCCTCAACGTTTTGCTGAAAGGGATGCCTCTAGATTTTGCCAGCCAGTAGTGTTTGCACTATGCAGGAAACATCAGCTTAGCTTAAAAATGTCATCCTACTATACAGAATGCTCCGAGTTACTGCTGTACATAAAGAGACCACTTACCAGTCAGTACAACTTTTCCAGACACGAAGATAAGCAACACAATCCTTGGTTTGACCATCCTATAAATAAGGCCAGGAAATAGTTCTGGTTCATAACTGTTCAAAGAAACGAAAGGGAAAAGGGTTAGGAGCACTGCGTGGCAATTTGATTTTTACTACTAGTTTATTTCATGAAATATAAACTGCTCCTTTATGTTAGAATTGTGTTAGTTGATCCAATGGTTTTGATTGTCTATGATTAGATCCCTGACTAAGTAGCCCAATTTTCAAATGTCCTGAGCACCCATAGCTCCTAATGAAGCCTTGTAGCATCTCTTACCTCCTTGCAGCCAGTAAGGACTGTGGATACTCAGCACCTTTAAGATCTGGGCCACTTTCAAATGTGAGTAACTAAAGGTAGGTTCCTGAGTAAGTGCTGGCATTACTGTCTTAGAACAGTCCAAGGAAGGATTCTTGGGGACAACACAGAAAGCTTCAGTTACAAATGATTTATAAAAATACAGCAAATAAGGAGATAACCAAGTAGTTCTACAATACACACTAAGCCAAGATGGCCCAAGATAATGAGACATAGGGAATTAAGACTAATTCAAACAGAGGCCCAATTTGAACTTTTAAATTTCTGTTGCATTCAAGCCTTTTTCCAAGCATCCTGTGGTGTCCTTTGTGGTGACTAAATTTTGAACAAATGCACGTTAAACATGCTAAGTCAGTCACCTAGCCATGAGGTTACACACGTTAACTTGAAACAGTCCAGAGCATAGATCATAACCTTGTACAAGAATATGCATACAAGAAGTTTTCACTTGGGCATTGTCCACCAATAGGAAGTGTTTGCTTCACTATTTCTCACTCCACTTAGGATTAGGCTACCTACCTAGGCACATTATCCCTCTGTGTATACAAATCCCATCACACCAGAGGTTTTAAGACTAGCTTAGTAAGACCGGTTCAGGCCGCTGGAGCTTGATCTACACCATGACTCCACATGGCTTTAAAGAGTTGGTTCAGCTGAACCAACTATGAGATTGGTTAGAATTGGAGGAAGTTTCTCCATTCGTTACAGACCTGGTCCATGGGACCAAAACCTCACCATGACGAGATATGCCACACGGCAGCGGCAAGTGCTAACATGAGACTAGTCCAGTATTATCTTGGATATGAAGATTGTTCAATCTTACTGAACACCTCTGGCATGTCAAAATTCTTTGTACACAGCAAGTACGCTGCAACAGCATTGGATACAGGGCTGGCTTTAGGTTTTTTGCTGCCCGAAGCAAAATATTTGCCACCCCAATCTCTGAGAACGCAACTGCCCGAGCAAAGAAAAAAAAGGGTGGACAGAATGCCACCCCTGGAATTGTGTCACCCCAAACACGTGCTTGCTTTGCTGGTGCCTAGAGCCAGTCCTGAGTGGATATTGCCATTATCTTGCCATGTATGCTCCCCAATCAGCAGGAAAGCGGTTTCAAGAGAAGCATTTCTCTAACAGTGAGCAAAGGAACCAACAATCATAGAATCATCAGACTGGAAGGGACCTTGAGAGGGCATCTAATCCAGTCCCCTGCGCTCATGGCAGGACTAAGTATTATCTAGACCAGTGGCTCTCAACCTTTCCAGACTACTGAACCCCTTTCAGGAGTCTGATTTGTCTTGTGTACTCCCAAGTTTCACTTCACTTAAAAACTACTTGTTTACAAACATCAGACATAAAAATCAAGAGAGTGTCCCAGTGCACACTATTACTGAAAAATTGCTTGCTTTCTCATTTTTGCCATACAATTATAATGTAAATCAACTGGAATATAAATACTGTACTTACATTTCAGTGTATAGTACAGGGGTGGCCAAAATTACTGACCCACCAAGTCGCATACGACAAATCTTTAGAGGTTCGGGAGCTGGAGCGCACCTATCGGGGCTCCAGCTTTGCAGGGAGGGAGGTCTTGGGGCGTCAGCCCAGAGACCACTGTTCCCTCTAAGTTGTGCACGCGCGCACACAGATCCTAAACCCCATGCACACGGCGAAACACTGCGTGCTCAAAAATTTGCACAGAAGAAATTTTTTGCGCACACGGCCTGCCAAAAATTAGAGGAAACATTGCCTGAGGCCTTGCTGGGCAGAAGCCAGAGGTGATGCACTGGGGGGCACATGGAGTCACATGTCCCCCCTGATTTTTGCCAGGGTTTGCTGACCCTGCTCGGTCACATGATGCCACCGGGCCCCCCTCCTGCTGGAGCCGGCAAGCTGGGGGCTGCGGCCCCGGGGAGAGGCAGTGGCAAGCAACTGGGGGAGCCACTGCTTTTGCTGCTGTCTCTCCCTGTGGTGCTAAAGCAGCAGCCCCTCCCTGCAGCTCCCAGCTGTTTGCCGCTGCCTCTCCACACCAAACAAACACCTGGGAGCTGCAGGGAGGGGCCCGAGGGTAATGGGCGGGGGAGGGGTGGGGGGAGAGAAGGACTCAAGCCGTTGGGGCTCAAAATTTAAAATTGTGCGCCCCCCCCCACCCTCAGCAGGCACCAGTCATCTCTGGCAGAAACCCTGAGCACTACCCTCCACCCAGGCTGGTGGGCCAGCGGTGCTGGAATAATTTGTACAGTGGGGATGCTGAGAGCCATTGAACCAAACTGCGAACCCTGCCTATGATGGAAACCACTTCAAGCCAGGGGGTGCGCTAGCACCCCTCGTTCCAGCACCTATGGGTAGGCAGAGAATGGGGGAGGGCATGGAGGCTCCACGAGCTGCACTTTAACAGTAAAAAAGCCGCATGCGGCTTGCAAGCTGCAGTTTGGCTACCCCGGTATGGTACCTAGAGCAGTATAAACAAGTCATTGTCTGTATGATATTTTAGTTTGTACTGACTTCGCTAGTGTTTTTTATGTAGCCTGTTGTATAACTAGGGAAATATCTAGATGAGTTGATGTACCCCGGAAGACCCCTGCGTACCCCGATGGGTACTTGTACCCCTGGTTGAGAGCCACTGATCTAGACCATCCCTGACAGGTGTTTGTCCAACCTGCTCTTAAAAATCTCCAACGATGGAGATTCCACCACCTCCCTGGGCAATTTATTCCAGTGCTGAACCACCCTGACAGTCAGGAAGTCTATTTACACTTAGATTTACTACTCTCCTGTCCTTCATTTTAACTGGATCGAATATATATCAAAATTAGTCCAGAAAAAAACCCCTCTAGCAGGGCAAAGCATGCTGGTAACACTTTGAGAAAACCAAAGACAGAAGATACAATGTTGAATATTTTAGTACCGTATTCCTACGGCAAGAGAACTGCCAAGCACAACACTTCACTCCCTGAAGATACTCAGGAGCGTACTTTTAAATAGCCAGCCACTAACTCCCTGAGTTAGTCACTCTCGCAGAACTGTGAACGCTCCTGCCAACATCAATCGTGCTGGCGCACAAGCCATATTGACTTTTCCCACATGAGAAACAAACATGCTGCGGAAGGTTTATCAATAGGCGTTACTGCAAAAGACAATCAAAATGTTATGGGTTTAGTCTAGTGTTTGTGAAACAGACGATCGATGCCACAGGGATAGTGGGAGCAGCAGACCAAGGGTATGCCATGGCATTTAATAGCTCATTGGGATGGAGTACACACCTTACCATGCTAGCACAGCATCAACATTTCTTCTCTTATGTTCGTCCTTTTACACATGAATTCATCCTTACGTGTTATTCATAATTGAGCCCTCCCTACAATAGGAGCCTGGTACCTCTCTCTGCCAGTCACCACCCCCTTGCCCACATACCTACTGAATTGCTGATGAGTTAGAACCAATCCTTCCAGCCTGATGGGGAACCTCACATCACAACTGCCCACCATATTCTGTATTTTGAAGTCCAGGAACTTGGCAGGGAACCCAAGCTTCTGCACCACACGTGCGTACTTCCTAGCTGCAAGCCGGGACTGCTCTTCGCTGCAGGGAGCACAGAGATGGAAACAGGAATTTGAGATCTAATGGTTTCTGGATGTACAGCCTTATCCTGAAATTTAAATTAAAAAACCCCACACCCTGTTGGCTGTAGTCACGTTCTGGCTTTAATCAATCCCATCTTGTTTATAGGAGAGTTTGGTGTTCTCAGTTCAGAGAGCGGGCCAGACTCAAGATTCTGAACAGGTCCAGCAGCCTTATGGTCCAGCAGCTGGACTTTACATGGGTGTTTGTTTTAAGTGCCACAAACATTGTGTGTTGCAACCAGTTCCTACAGATTCAGGAATGGGATCAGAGGTAAAAAGGAAGGTCTTGCATTGCTGCAGCACTAGGTTATATGGAGGGCCCTACCAAATTCATGGTCCATTTTTGTCAATTTCACAGTCAGAGAATTTAAAAAATCGTAAATGTCGTGACTTCAGCTATTTAAATCTGAAATGTCACGGTGTTGTAATTGTAGGGGTCCTGACCCAAAAAAAGGAGTCGTGGGAGGGTTGCAAAGGTTATTGTAAGGGAGGTTCTGCTACCCTGACTTCTGCGCTGCTGCTGATGGCAGCGCTGCCTTCAGAGCTGGGCAGCTGGAGAGCGGCGGCGGCTGCTGGCCAGGAGCCCGGCTCTGAAGGCGGAGCCAGAAGTAAGGATGGCCCGGTGTGCTATTGTTGCCCTTATTTCTGCCTGCAGAGCTGGGCCCCCAGTCAGCAGCCACCACTCTCCGGCTGCCCAGCTCTGAAGTCAGCAGCGCAGAAGTAAGGGTGGCATGTTATGGTATTGCCACCCTTAATTCTGTGCGGCTGCTGCTGCTGGTGGGGCACTGCCTTCAGAGCTGGGCGCCCGGCCGCCAGCCGCCGCTCTCTGGCCACCCAGTTCTGAAGTCACTGCAGTAAAAAATATAAAGACTGGTCATTTGCGGAAAACGCTAATCCAATCCGTTTGCTGAAATTCTATTAATGACAAAGTACATATTTGTGTTTTTTAAATAAAGGCTTTAATACTTAACGTGAAGTGAGGGATAATAGACAAATATTTTTCTAACATGAGTTAAAGGATTTTTTGCATTGTTTAGCAAGATTTGTTTTATTCTTGTAGCAGTAAAAATGTTGGCTGGAACTCCATTTCTATCCACACATATTAACTAACTTTTTAAAAGCAGCATTGCGGGGGGGCGGGGGGGGAGATTCGGTCTCTCTTGGGGGATTTGCGGGTGGGAGCAGGATTAAAAATGCAAGAAACAATGTGGGAGTGGATGGGAGTGCGCATGGTGGGGTGGGAGCGGATTTAAAAAACAGTTCCGTGCAGGACTCCACTGTATGCCACTCCGATTCCCCTGTGCAGGAGGAACAGTCAGTTGGCCATTTAAGCCAGTTTCCCCATCTCTGTGCCCAATAAGATGATCTGGCCCAATAGGATTAGGAAGCCCTCCGGGAAACTAATCCAGCACCTTGATGGTTAGAGATATTAGAGGGTGTAAGTTAGGAGCTAGAGTTTAAAGTAGGAAACAGCAATGCTTGTTCTGAAGTAAGACCCAGCAATTCCCCTCAGGAAAGAATGGGATCACAAGGTGGGGGCTTAAGGACCAAGAGCATGAACTACAGAGGGCAAGGATTCAAAAAACAGGCAGAATATTTGTGCTATGAGAGCACCTCAGCTAGACTTGAGTACATCTACTTAGAGACACTAGACAGCAACACAGGGTACATTGAGGCAATGTTTGGAACGAGTGGGAAATTGAAGTTACTCAGTATTAGTGATTTTCTATGAATAGTGGCTCAGCTCAATTTATAGTTCAGAACAGCAGTGTGCAGTTTAACAATTACGAGAGCTCCCGTTACCGACAGGTAGACATGTTCAGTGACAACTCCCCGTCTTTTTGGTCTTGGGATGTTGCATTTTATGGAACAGGTCGGTAATTCCACAATTTGTGCCAGAATGTCATTTGCTGTTAGAGCCAGACAGAAGAAACGTTTCCTACCTTTTTGCTCCCGTGCAGACCATTTTGCCGGAACTGAATATAAGGGCTGTTGTTCTTGGTTCTCTGATTCTCATTATCACAGCAGCAAACCTCTAGAGATTAAAAGTCAAACAAGAATACTAGTGGCGTCCTGGCTCATGACTGGGGCTCTGGGTATTACAGTAATACAAATAAGAATACTATCTTGGCACCAACTTGACACAAGCTTGGTTACAGGTTTCATAGTAAATAATACAAGCTTTAAAAAGGTTTTTTTTGTTTTTTAAACCTTCCCATTTTATCAAAGACAGCTCCAAACATTGCTCTGAAAACTACAAGTGCTGTTATGCTTAATTCTTTGTTGTGGTGCACACTTGGTAATAAGTATGTTATTTACTTAAGTATCCTTTCCTCCAAATTAAGGTCTCCGTTCTGAAACTTCAGGGGAAAACATTGCTATAAATCTGCTCTCTTATCTATATGTGTAATTTAACATCACAAAGAAATGCTTTAGATCCCAAATCATTAGGACTACATGTATATGGGCTGCTGTAGTAGAAAGTGATGCAAAAAGCATTTTTGATCCCAATAGGAAAGTCTCATCCCTCAGTGCTTAGCCCACAGTGAATTACGCTAAACGGGAACAAAAGTATTTATATTCTGGAACAAGTGTGTCCACACATGGAGTTGTTCCTGATCATCGAGCCCTTTATTGGGAAGTGGAGTCTCTACTCATGATTGCAATAGGGGAAAAGCAGGGGTGCTGGAACAATTTTTACAGTGGGGTTGCTGAGAGCCTTTGAATCAAACTGTAAACCCTGTATATAATGGAAACCACTTCAAGTCACCCCCTGCACCCTTAGTTCCAGCACTATGGGGAAAAGAGCTGTTTTCAGTGCTATAACTACTATCAAACATACTGTACCATTTTAAGAAATCCATGCCTGAGACTGTCATGTGTTTATTTAGCTCTGAAAAGTACAACTTGAAGAAGCAGCCTCAAGGGACCTGTAAACCGCCAGCCTGTCCCCTCAGCCAGAAAGGAGTGACAACACCCGCCACAGGCCAGTTCAGGCCTTGAGCTTTGTTTCTTCCACATTAACTAGCATAGCACATCAGTCATCCCTTTCCCCCACAACCTGGGGTCTCCTGCAGGGACCTACGCATTTCCACGATACAAGCCACTCGTCTGACAGTTCTGCCCTGCTCCAGGGCCCCACTGGAGCTCCTCTTTGACCCGAGTGCTTCCTGCCAGAGCCTGCATGATTCTAGCAGCTCTCCCCCCACCTAACCCATTTGCTGACTTTTAGACTCAACTTGATCCCTAGCTCATCAGTGGCAGGTGAAGCCAGACCTTCAGTTCCCTTTAAAAGGCCAGGCATCCTGTGGCAGGATCATTCCATAAATGCTTTATTCAGCACATAGCAAGACAGAACTGCAAGGATATGAAAAAAGGTGACAAAGCTGTTTGACCTTCACGGAATATATCAGAGTCTGCAAAAGCTTTTCCTCACTTGAATTCAACTCATTTATTTTTTAACGAACTGAGAGTGCTAGTAAATAAGGGGCAATCAGGTGATTAAAGAGTGTAAATTAGAATCCCGGGCCTTCAAATATAAAACCGCAATGAAATAGTTCTTTAAAATCTCACCTTTGGATTATATTCTGCATTTCTGGCATGCAGAGCTATATTCTTCAGATCTAGTTTACAAGCCAAGTTTACAGTGGACACTATATTCCTGAAGAAATAAGAAAGCGGATACATGATTTTAGAAAACCATAGCTCAAAGTGATCTATTTAAAAAAAAAAAGACATAGTTTGAAATCATGATACATTTAATTGTTACCTTCTATTACTTTCCTGACCATTCAGTTACTAGTCCACGCCAAAATCATATTTAGCAAATTATTCGGTGAAAGTCAATAATATAAGTGGTCCAATGCCAAAAGCTATGAAAGATTTTAAGATGAAGTTCTAAAAAGTGGCCGACTGCTGCAACCACTGAATATGCTAGTTTTTCCTCCAGTACTACAGCAGTATAGGCTTGTGTGTCTTTCACCTAAGAACGTTGACAGAGTTACTGTTGCACTCTGAAAGTAGTCAGTGAACTACCCTCACGTCCCCCTGGCCTAGAGAGCCTAATAGGATAGAACAGTCTGGCTGCTACAGAGGTCAGGATTCTTTCTGCTTCTGCAGCTGTGCCCTTTCCTTCCCCACACCACTGCTGGGGTCACAGAGAGACTATTTCAGCTCCGTCAATAGAGCACCGCAGCAGTTAGACCAAACAGGATCGTCACCAGCCAGCTAGTGGCTGCACTGTAGACCCCTATGGTGACAATAGGTACCGAACACTTGTCTGGCTAAAGGGGTCCTACTTCAAGTACTGTCACTTTGACTCCTGCAGTCTAGTGTGTCAGCAGTGGCTGAGGGCCCTTGGAAATTTAACTAAAATTATAATGTGGTTTTCTTGACAGGAGTTTGCACAGCAGAGGAGGGTTGCAGCTCCTTCAGAGGCAGGAGTTATGCACAGCGCACGTGATGAGGTCATTTGGGTCTTCCCAATGCTAAGCCAAGGACACAACTTGCATGGAGACCACATGACCTCTTTTGCCTAGAGAAGCTTTCACTACTGAAGCCTGAACCACACTTGACCTGTTTGTTTATGAACTATTTATATTTCTACAATTAGTTCCCTTTCCATTTTAGTCTTTAGCCTTCCTTCATGTACATGGTACCACCTTCCCCCCCACACCTCTAGGCTTAAGTTTACTTACTGTAACTGAGGAACGATGCCAGAGCTTTCTGAAACGGGTGTCATTGGGGTGATAGGGGTCATAGGTGTCAAAGGGGGACAGGCACCAGATGTTTCAGGTGAGGGCTGAGTTGCGTCTGCATAGCTCAGTTGTGACAAATTGCTGTCATTTAAGAACCCACTGTCCTGCTCTGCTGACTGTGACGTGTATTGCTCTCTTTGCATTTCATGGCCATCTTCTGAACGAGTTTGTTCTCCATTTTCTTGGTTAAGATCATCTGGAAGAAAGCTGAGATCCACAGAAGAGAAGTCTGTAGAAAGTTCTTTGGATTGGTCAAGATGAGAACCGAATGATGCACTTTGAGCTGCTTGAATCGGCAGGTCTGTGTCAAAAGGGCTCATGGGAGTATACAGTTGAGGACCAGCTGATGAAAGGTCATCCTTCATTTAAAAGAAAAAAAGATTACAGCAATTTTTTTTAGAAGACAAGATCCCATTTACTTCAAATGACAGTGCTCGAGAAATGCATTTTCCATTCAATCAATCCAAATTAGATATTCCTCCCCATCACGACTCCATTATCACACTGAGCACTTTCAAGTTAAAATGTGAAAGTCTGTCAAAAATAGCTTCACAGGCTCATACTTGAGTGACTTCAGTCCCTCTCCTCTCGCTGATGTCAGTGTGTAAGATCCAGAGGTTTTCCCAAACGGTTTCATTATTACACAAGCTAGATCGAGCTGTACCATAACACCAATAGGTCAGCATTCATGAACTGTGTGAGATGGCCAGAGGAAGACATTTATTTTATTGTGAAGACAAAAGATTTAAGGCTGTAAAGCACTCACTGGACAGCAGCCTTTCAAAATTTCAACCCCCCCGCCCCACAAACAGCTTCTCCAATGGATTTAAACTTGAGAAGAGTTCTCGGATGGCAAGTTAAATCACTGCAGCATGGGTGTTATACGTGAATAGCAATAAGCATATGACTTATTTAATTCAGAAGCATTTCTCCACGTACAACGCCTCAGTCACAGGAAGAGCAAAACTTCCTGCCCACAATGAAGGAAACAAATGGCTAAAGAATGTTGTTGTTGTTTTTATAAATACCATTTTCTTGCAACATGGTACCTAGATGAACTTGCTACTCTGCGCCGCTAGGGCATGATCCAAAGCCCACTGGAAGGGCTCCCATTGACTGCAGTTGGGCACTGGATTGGACCCTTATTTAAGGATTGAGCAAATCTAGGAGTCCCACATAAACTAGTGAATGAGCATCCAAACAGCATCTCAAACAAAGCCCGGATTAGTAAAATAATGAAAAATACAACTGGCACTTGTCTTTAGTACCTTGCCTATTACACAGGTTAGTTTGCATGGGCCAGGTAAATTGCTTTACTTCTCTAGTGCAAGTCAATTTTACTTAGACTTTACTGACTGTTAGGGTGACCACATTTCCCTATGTGGAATACGGGACATCTGATAAAATTACTCATATTCAAGCAAGTTCAAAGGCAATCAAAACTATGCTGTACAAACATTCAAATTAACGTTAAGTTGACTGAGCCCATTAAAAAGAAATACTACGTGGTTGGATTCTTTTTTTTAAACCTTCTTATCTTTAAGACTTTAGGGCTCACACTGGGAGGGGTGACACCCTCCCAACCCACCCCAAGAGAGGTGACACACACACACCTGTACCCCTCTCTCACAGTGTGTGTGTCTGAGCGTGTGTGTGTGTCTGAGCGGCCTACCCTCCCTGCCCGGTGCTCTCTGCCTCCAGGCCTAGCTAGGCCCCCAGGACAGACCTGCCTCTCCTGGTATCTGGCACCGCATCTTCCTGAGGCAATGTGTGTGTGTGTGGGGGGGGGGCACACAGGGTCACATTGGCTCCCCTCCCGCAAATTTCTGCCAGGAATCAGATTCACACCAGAATGTGGCCAGCAGCAGCCTTTCGGCACTGTGCAGGAGGGGAGGGAAGGGACAGGAGCTGCTTCCAGCCGCAGGGGAGCAGGAGGGGGGCAGGGAGGGATGACCTGGCCCATGTCTTTGCAGAGTGTTGAAAGGCAGCTAACACCTCCAGGCTGCTGCTGCTGGCCACGGACATAACCCAGCCACCTCCTGTCCCCCGCCCCCCAGCTACAGTGTGGGCAGGAAGGGGTTAAGCGCTAAGGATGCATTGTGCACCAGGGCCAGGGAACTGCAGGGGCTTCAGCGAACCAGCCAGAGAGGTGGCTCAGCAGGGGATGGTGCCTAGGGGAAGGAGCAGCCCCATGCTCCTTGGTGGCAGGACCCGGGTGGAAGGGGGTGCTGCTATGGAGCCTGCAGGTTCAGGGTGGGAACAGGCTGCAAATCGCTTCCCCCACTCCACTCCAGAGCTGGCACACAGTGGGGACTGTGCTGAGCCCAGCAGTGGGAGCAGCCTGGCCCCATGTGCTGCAGCTTTTCCCCGCCACCAGCCTTGCACCCTCCCCCCATCATCTGCCACTGGACCCCCCGCCCCATGCCCTCCTCACTGCTGGTGGGCGGACGCCTGGCAAGCAGGGATCCAGCCAGCAGCAGGATCCACTGGTATTGATGGTAGGGGGAGGCATTTTTAAGAACGAGTTAGGACACCTGCAGGGGGGTTTAAATAGTGGACTGTCCCGTTAAAAAAATGGGACATCCGGTCACCCTACTTCCTGTGTAAGTTTTAGGAGTTCAGTGATAGAAACTCCTATACTACTAGCTGAATACTTGAGGTTTGGCTCGAAGTTTTAAAGCTAATCCCTGTGGAGTGCTGAAATAACGTCTTTCCTCAGCATCATTTCAGTTACACACATTTGGTAACTGACCCTAGGCAAGGGTCTGTATATGTCCCACACAGCCTTTGTTTATTGAACTGTAAGGACATATCGAGTCCAGTAGATGGCAGGCTTGACCTTTTAACTGATCAAAGGGAACCACTCAGTGTCTTTTCACCTGTTCAAACTTCCAGACTTGCTCGTGATCAGGGGTCTAAGGAAACAAGGACATGGATTTTCATAGGTGCCAAGCACCCACCACAGCGCAAGCGGAAGTCAGAGGGGCCTGCAGCTTCTCAGCACTTAGGAAAACCAGGCCGAACATGTGCTAAGCCCTGCAAGCACCCATAAAAATAAGTGAACTGATCTTCCAATAAGGTGCTCTTCCTCGACGCTTCTCACGAGGCTTTCTTTAGACAGATGTTTAAATGTCTATTAGAGCTGATCAACTTATTAAAAATAAATTAAGTGAAAACTGGCTTTTTTTTTACTGAACTAAAAATGGTCAAAAATTCTAATTTTGGTCAAAATGTTCTGATTTTTGGACTGGGTTTCTTTACAAATCTTTTCTAGTTTTTTTGATATGTCTGGGGTTTTTCCCCAAAAGTTTTTTCACAGTTTCTCCACGGAAGACAATTGGCATTTTTTCACCAGCTCTAGTCTCCATTCAGCAGACATAATAATAATCTAGGAATCCATCTTCAGGTTTTCCCTGAACAGCTCACAACTGAATAGAGAAGTGAATTGGCTTGTGTATCACTTCACTCTGTTACACGGTACTTGATAGACTCCACTGGCCACATATTTGAATCTATGACTAATTTATGAGAAATAAATGCCTTAATACTACCATATCTAACATTCTTCTTTAGATCAAGTGGTAAAGGCCGACAGCATTTCCTAACCACAAATTCCTGAGTTTTAGCCCTGTTCTTGATCACCATTTGTTTGGCTTGGCGTCACAAATGTATAATGCCTTATAATATTAAAAAAAGGCAAGAGTTTGGGGAGGAATTTAAACCCTCTTGCTTCAGCATGTAAACAGCTTCTAGTTAATGAGGGCTAGGAACCCACTTTCTCCCGGGGCAAATTATTAAATAACAGCCTTCTGCACCATCCTCTGAAACAGCTAATATTAGCAATTGTGGGAGACAGACAATACTGATTGACTGGACCAGTGATCTGATCCAATATGACACATCCTGCAGAATAACTTATGCACTTTGAATGTCAATGGGACTTACTCATTCAAGTCATTTAGACCCTTTTTTGGAAATTTTACTCGATCAAAAAAGTAGACAGTTGCCCCTTATTAGCTTGGCAGGTACAAGCAGGACCTGTGACACACTCATGAAAGGTGCCACGGAACTATTTTTAGAGCTTTATGAATATTTAGGGCTCAGTACAGTGTACCTAGGACTGTCCTTTAGAGAGAAAAATCCCAATTCAGGTTCTGCACAAAGAGTTTGACAACTCATGCAAAAGTCTAGGTATTATTACACCGTTCCTTTTGCACTCTGTATCTGAGGTCCTGCCTTAAAGCAACAGAGACCAGCTGTATTTAACACACCTTAGCATCATGGACTTGGGCGGCATGCAAACTATCTGAAAGTGATAAAACATAAGCAGGCATTTACACAGGAGAACCCCTAGCGGGTTTGACATTCGTGTCTCTTAATTTAAAATACATATTGTTTCATATTAACTAGGGGGAGGGGAAGTCTTAGATTGCTACAACACACTAAGCAGGCACTATAAAGAGGACTCTGAAAACAGAAAGGTAGCTTCTACAAAAGGACTGACACACACTGCAGTAAGATTGCATTCTTTCGTCATTCCAGCTAGAAGTCTGTGAAAAATCCCAGAATTAGTCACACAAAGAAATACCTGCTTACTAGTGGAACAAGTCTGTGTCTCCACAAAAGTGAACAAACAATTTCCTGGTTACTTGCTTCTAACATTCAGGCCCACCCCCCAAATGGGATAAAGTTGTGCCGAAAATGACATACTGCCAGACAAAATGAGCCCCAGAAATTAGACAGCACCATACCTCTTAACCCAGTTATTCCTCTTAACCTAGTTATGTGGCAGTTCATGAATACCACCACAGCTGCTGCTTGTTGGAGGGGAGAAAGCAACACACTGAACTTCCACCTTCTCTGCGTGTATATATATATAATCTTCTTACTATATGTTCCATTCTATGCATCCGATGAAGTGGGCTGTAGCCCACAAAAGCTTATGCTCTAATAAATTTGTTAGTCTCTAAGGTGCCACAAGTCCTCCTGTTCTTTTTACACTGAACTTTATTTGCAATGCTCTTTACTTCTCTATAGAGGGCATGGGAGACTTTCAGCTCCCCCATAAGGTGAATTAAAGCAGACACTCTCAGAATAAAGTCAGTCCATCTGAGGCTTAGATCAGGGGTTCTCAAACTGGGGGTCACGAGGTTATTACGCCGGGGGGAGGGGGTCACGAGCTGTCAGCCTCCTTGCCAAACCCCGCTTTGCCTCCAGCATTTATAATGGTGTTAAATATATTTAAAAAGTGTTTTTAATTTATAAGGGGGGGGGTATTGCACTCAGAGGTTTGCTATGTGAAAGGGGTCACTAGTACAAAAGTTTGAGAACCTGGCTTAGATGGATGAGAGAAGTTGGTGGAATGTGAGAACCAGGGGGAAGAATTAAGCAGCTTTTTTAAGGGGGGTGGGTAGGAGACAGAGACAGGGGCACCAGAAAATAATGGGGTAAAATAAAAGGAAAGCAATTTAATGAGAAAGAATTTCACTCTTTGAATCTGCTTAAGGAAAGAAGATTGAAAATTAAAGATGTATTAAATAGAAAGCTGGCTTGTGGTGGGGAAGCGGGGAGACAGACTGAAAGCACAGGAAAAGACAACCCATGCTGTGGAATAGAAGAGGGAAAAGCAACACAAGACAAGTTTTATACTTAACTGGCTGCCAAGTGTTACCAATGTACTCTAGGTTAGCTGACTTGATCGATGATGGTCTCTGCCATCAGCAGTGTACGTTTGGAGGGTTTCCCATTGCCTCCCTGAAGAAATGAAAACTTGGCACCTATACCCTGTCCGAGAGGTCACTACAATTTAAGTCAGTTCATTGGTAGTAGAGGGATATTGTCCATGTACAGTGTAATTGGGACAAGACTGATTTAGACCTCAGATTGGGAGTGGGTTTTTTTTTTTTTTAAAGCCACAATATACCCCAAACAATTGCTGCTGTGAGTTTATCATTTGTATTGTAGCAGTACCACCCACAGGCCAAAAATCAAGATCAGGTCCCAGATGTTAGGCACTGTTCAGACACACAGGAAGATTTGGTTCATGCGCCAGAAAGTTCACAGGATAAAGCCCCCAACTCTGCAAATGGACCTCTGCACCTGGGCAGACACTTATGATTTAAAAGGGGTTCTGCACAGGCATGAGGGGTCCCAGGGCGCAGGGGTTCAGGGTGCAGGGGTTCAAACTGCATGGATCAGTGTGAGGATTGAGGACTAGCTTAAGCCAAGACAATGAATTAGTGAGAAACAATAGAAGGAGGAATGAGCAACAACAGAAGACATTACATGGAGTAGATATATGCCCAGCTCTGTGATTCGAGGCCATTTAGTTTTTCCTCCTCCAGTTAAGAGCACCTACTGGTCTGCTCCCTACCCATTATCTATGGCCATAGTTACTTCATTTAGAGGGTTAGATTTAGGTCCTTTCCACATTACAATGAGGTGTCTGTCCAAAAGCCACTTGCCAGAAGTGGGAGGGCTATTATAACAATGGATGAACAGGTTTCAGAGTAGCAGCCTTTGATAAATATAAAGGGAAGGGTAAACACCTTTAAATCCCTCCTAACCAGAGGAAAAACCCTTTCACCTGTAAAGGGTTAAGAAGCTAAGATAACCTCGCTGGCACCTGACCAAAATGACCAATGAGAAGTCAAGATACTTTCAAAGCGGGGGCAGGAAACAAAGGGTTCTCTGTCTGTGTGATGCTTTTTCCAGGATCAGAGCAGGAATGCAGGTCAGAACTCCTGTTAAGAGTTAATAAGCAATCTGGTTAGATATGCGTTAGATTCTGTTTTGTTTAAATGGCTGATAAAATAACTTGTGCTGAATGGAATGTATATTCCTGTTTTTGTGTCTTTTTGTAACTTAAGGTTTAGCCTAGAGGGATTCTCTATGTTTTGAATCTGATTACCCTGTAAGGTATTTACCATCCTGATTTTACAGAGGTGATTCTTTTACTTTCATTAAAATTCTTCTTTTAAGAACCTGATTGCTTTTTCCTTGTTCTTAAGATCCATGGGTTTGGGTCTGTGTTCACCTATGCAAATTGGTGAGGATTTTTATCAAGCCTTCCCCAGGAAAGGAGGCTTGGGGAGATTTCAGGGGGAAAGATGTTTCCAAGCGGGCTCTTTCCCTGTTATTTTTTTTAGATGCTTGGTGGTGGCAGCAATAAGGTCCAGGGACAAAAGGTAAAAATAGTTTGTACCTTGGGGAAGTTTTAACCTAAGCTGGTAAAAATAAGCTTAGGGGGTTTTTCATGCAGGTCCCCACATCTGTACCCTAGAGTTCAGAGTGGGGAAAGAACCTTGACACAGCTGTGTTAGTCTGTATCCGCAAAAAGAAAAGGAGTACTTGTGGCACCTTAGAGACTAACAAATTTAATTGAGCATAAGCTTTCTTGAGCTACAGCTCACTTCATCAGATGCATGCAGTGGAAAATACAGTGGGGAGATTTACATACACAGAGAACATGAAACAATGGGTGTTACCATACACACTGTAATGAGTGATCACTTAAGGTGAGCTATTATCAGCAGGAGAGCCTGGGGGGGGGGGGGGAACCTTTTGTACCGATAATCAAGTAATGGAAATGGCCCACCTTGAATATCACTACAAAAGGTTCCCCACCCCACCCCACTCTCCTGCTGGTAATAGCTCACCTTACCTGATCACTCTTGTTACAGTGTGTATGGTAACACCCATTGTTTCATGTTTTGTGTATATAAATCTCCCCACTGTATTTTCTGAACCTTTGCAGGCACCAGTACAAAAATGGAACCTGCCCCTCTGCTTCGTTAGCACAGGCCCGTCTCAATCTACTACCAGAACAGAGCTCAGTTCTTCAGGAGAGCTTTTTAACACAGTCCGTGCTGCAGCCCAGACAGGTCCTTAAAAACCTGCAGAGCCCTGTGACAGTGCATAAGACTTCAAAAGGGCCTCTCTCCTCCTAAAGGGATTTCTTAGATGTTTTCCACCTGTTCAGTCCCACAGGTGTTAGTGGTGATGAGAGGCCTCCTGGGGGCCCCAGCACTTCGATGAGACCTAGGCAGAATTAGAGGACAAGGGATTAAGACACTAGCTGCTCCTCTGTCCTAGGGCTCTTGTTCCACAGTCAGGAAATCTTAAAGAAGAGCCTTTGGGAACAGAGAAGGTCAGAGTGAATCTCACTCATTCGTTTTCATTGTTGGAGCTGACTGAAGCCCAGAGAGGAGCTGGAGACAGTCAAAGGCCCCGATCCTACAATGGGATTATTTGTAGCTGTAGGTTGGCATTGTTACCTAGGAGCCCCAGTCACAGGGCAGCGTGCTAGGCGCTGTACAAACAGAACAGACAGGCCCTGCCCTGCCCTGAGGAGAATGCTCTGGGCAGGCCCCAGCTGGCCCGGGCAGCCCCACCGCCAACACAGGGGCAGCCCCCTAGGTCCCCTGACAGGCTCAGGAGGGAAGGGCAAAGGGCTCCAAAGCCACAGCCCCCACCCCCCAGATGCTGCCGCCCTAGGGCAAGGAGACCCTGCAGTGGCTCAGTGCCAGCTAGGGGGGTCAGCCCAGCCCCTGGGTGCTCCAGGGAGCCTGGAGAGGAGACAGATGGGGGGGGGAATAGCGTAGCCGTTTCTCAGCCAGCTCGGGGGGGGGAGCAGCAGCAGGGCCCCCCCACAGCCAGGGCGCCCAGCAGCAGCTGGCTGCGGTACCGGGCTCAGCCGCGGCTCTAGCGGGGACGTGGGGCCGGAGCGCACCCACCTGGCCCGGGCTCTGGTCCCAGTAGTTCTCCAGCGAGGGCTCCATGCGGGGCCGAAGCGGGCAGCGTCCTGCCGGGGCGGACCGAGCCGGGGCATTTCGGGGGCTGCTCCCGGGCAGGCGCGATCCAGGGCGCTGCCTTCGCACCTGGCCCTGATTGAGGGAATGAACCGACCAGCTGGGCCCGGGCCGGCACGTGCAGAAAAGGGGGCGTGTCCCCTTTAAACTGGGGCCCCTCCCCCCCCGCGGGATAAAGCCCGTCTGCGAAAGAGCGAGCCCCGAGCTGCAAGCAAGGATCCCTCCCGCTTGGCTAAGCGCAGGGAGGCTGGAGTGTCGCGGCGGGGCCTGCCGCAGGTCTCCCGGGCACTGGTTCTGCATCCAGCTGCTGCAGGGAAAAGCGCCTGTCTCGCCAGCCTTTCCAGCCCCAGCCAACGCTTCCCCTTGCGGTCTGCTTCCCCGGAGATCTTCCCACTCCATCGGGGGCTTGTCCCTTGAAACAGCAGTGCGTGTCCATGCAACAATGCAGCCCGAGCTGGACCGGGTATGGCTACTGCCTTCTGACCCGTGCAGCCACCCGCAAGCTGATGGCTAATGTCTGGGTACAACAGCCCAGCGAGTAAAGGTGCTGCCCCTCTGTGGGAGACGCTGTTATACTAGAGTGAACCCAAGCCAGAGGTTGATCTGCACACCCACTCAACCAGCTCTTTAGAGAACGGGGGGGGCTGAATTTCTTCAAGCCTAGGCCACGTAAAGCTTTCCTCTTGTGTTGAAGGGAAAGCGTCTTGTTCACATGGCAGACCTGGTTTTCATCGTTGAACTTTCCACGTGGGTCCCCCCTAATAGAGCTAGGTGCAAAAAGAGGCGTTTTGAACCCCTCAGCAATGGATCTGGGCCACCTTTCCACCCTGAGTGCTTTTAACTTAATATTTGTTATCATTAATATTATAAGGGTAAATTGAAGATGAAGTTTCCTTAATGGGGGTGAGCTGGTATAGACTGAAAGCTAGCCCTTTAGTATTGCATACAACAACATCCCTACACATTACTTCAGTGTGAAAATGTTATTCCTATCTTTCACTGATGGGCTTTCAGCAGAGGCATTGCAAGATCATTTTCTTTAGGTGAAGCAGGGCTAGTGAAAACAAGCATAATTAAAGGTGTGTTTAATTGGCCACAATTAACCATCCCTCCCAGACCGGCTGGGTTAATTAACCAGAACTGTGGGTTCTAATGAGGCTTTGATGAATTGCTTTACAAGTTTGTTGGGAGTGCAAGGTCAGGTCAAGCAGGAATGGTGTATTTCAGTGTGTTTGAGAACCTTCTTTTCAGTGGGGTTGCTGGGAGCAGCAGATTGCTATCAGGAAGGTGGAGGTGACTAGAAAATAGACAGCAGATTCATAGTAAAGCTGACTGAGAGGTCAGTCTTAATGAAAAATAGCTGTCTCTTAACTCTAATTTAATACCTAGGCAATCCTAGCATCCAAAGACATTTTGGGCTTGAGTTAGCATTCAGAGTTTTAATCTCCTCCTGGAACAATGTTTATAACCTATCCTGGTGCACTGAGTATCTGAGATCTACAGGTATAAATCATGGATAGCTATGGGGGTTTCAAGAACTGAATCAGAGTTGGAATCTCTGGACAGCCTGCTATGTTAGTTTTTTCTGTTCAACATATGTCAGTTCTGAGGCTGATTTAATTTCAATAGAAGCAAGCATTCATCCTTGATTCCCTAAGTTTCTTCTGCTGATTTTAAGGGGTGCAACATTCTTGATTCATTAAATGTCAGGGTTGGATTAAGGCAGGCTGGGGTCCCATGCACCTCTTCACATGGCTCTGACCTTATTTGATGTGAGAATGACAAGGGCCCAGGTCTACGAAGGTATTTAGGTTCACCTCACTTAAAAACTACTTGCTTACAAAATCAGACATAAAAATGTGTCCTAACTTTCACTGAAATCAAGGGCCCCCTACATAAGGGTTGGTTGGCTCATTCTTTTTGTTGGGCAGGCTAAGTCCTTCCCATGTTCTGGACTACTGCTCACTACCTCCAGGCAGGCTGGTGCCTATCGCAGAAGAGGGAGGACTCAACTGTTATCCACCCAGGCAGACAACACTTTTGGAGAGGCGAGCTACTGACATCACTGCAGCAGAGCTGCCCTCCCCAGTCCAGGGGAGAAGAGCAGTAGGTTTCAGCGTTACCATCCCGTTGAGATGTATGGGACAGTTAATCTCTTGCAGTTATTGTTTCATGATGCTGGCAGACTCAGGCAGATGTCACAGTGTTGGTTACACCTGAGTCACCACATAACTCCAGGAGCGGAGACCATAGGCATTTGTCTGTGCCTTAATTGACTCTAGTAAATATAGTTGCACAATAGCTATCTGTTCAAGTTCATTTATTGGTCGTGGGGAAAGACACCAACCCAAACTAAGGATCTGCCAATTTTTTGTTTTAAAAATCATCTTTTATTGTTTTGGGAGAAGGGAACAGTTCACTCTTCTGCTCGTAGCGGGGAAGTGCTGGACTTCTTTAGTCAAACGGTATGGATCTAAAGCTGAAAAGCAGTGCTCCAGTTTTCAGCCAAAATGGAAAAGTTTGGGTCTGAAAGTAAGGTTGAATAACTGAAGTATATTTAAAAGGCTATGATTATGTTTATCATATTCTGCTCACTGATTAGCACAACTGTTTAGATCCCTGACACTGAAATATGTTTCTTCACTTACCCTGAAAATGTGTATGCACCTGCTTTGCTTTCCCCATGTATAGTTCTGCAATGGAACTATGCACATGAGTAAAGGTAAGCAGGGGTTTAAGACCTTGATTCTGCAAAGTCTTTAACTTGACTTACAAGGGACTCCCCCATTTATAAAGTTAAGCATGTGTGTTAGTGTTTGCTAGATCAGGGTGTAAGTGTTTGTGATCTTGAGGCTTATATTTTGCACATAGGATCAGTTTATTAGTGTAGGTCTGTTAGTGAATTAATTTCCTCTGTTAGGCAGAAAAAAATCAATATAGAAGATAAGGGGGAAAAAAAAATCTTAAATCCAGCCACTGCTTCCTAGCAAACAATAGAACCTCCCCTTATTGTCCCTCCCCCTAAAAACAAACAAACAAACAGTGGGTCATTATCAATTTAACATAAAGAAGGGCCCAAGCTGTGCACCTCAGATCCTGATCTTTCCCTCCCCTGAGCTCAGGGGCACTGAACAGAAACTGCTCATTCATAACCCAGCAGGCTCCATTGACATCACTGTGTCTAGGACCGTGGGAAAGTAGGCCTTGGAAATGCTGCTGCCCTTGCCACTCAGTCTTTGTGATCGTTTCCCCTGCAGATGTTGATGTAAGAACGAATTCCTCCGCTATCCACCTGGTCTCCCTTAACGACATGCATATTGTTGAGAGTACAAATAGCTGAGCAGGTGTGAAACAGATCAGTGCAAAAAACTCTGCCGTACTTCTGAGATGGATTTCCTTGTTGTGTCTGTTCATACTAATTGAGACTCAAGAGAGTCTGA
Source organism: Natator depressus (assembly GCF_965152275.1). Lineage (NCBI taxonomy): Eukaryota > Metazoa > Chordata > Testudines > Cheloniidae > Natator > Natator depressus. The sequence continues at coordinate 122,208,638 of NC_134239.1, read as the reverse complement.
CGCTGCAGACCCAGCTTTGCTAGGGCAGTTCTTGACTTGAAGTTGGTACTGTTAACTTGTTCCTGTTCTCCTTGTTCGGTCACTGCACACTGATGCCTAGATTCCCGTGAAGGCACAGGTGGGGAATATGCTGTGGAGGAAGTACTGCATGATAGAATAATGCATTTGCGGAACAATTTGATTGATAAACCTGATGCTTTGCCAGAGACATCTTTGCCTTTTGAGTTTAGATTTGGTTTCTGCGGTGAATGCACAGAAATAGTTTTACTAACAGCCGGCTGTGCTGAAGAAATCCTTCGGAAGAACACGCCAGAGACACTGCATACAGCTTGCCTCCTAGTAGAGAAACAGCCTGTTCCTCTTGCTCACTAGCCTGGGGTAGTGGCTCTCAATCTTTCCAGACTACTGTACCCCTTCCAGGGGTCTGATTTGTCTTGCATACCCCAAGTTTCACCTCACTTAAAAACTACTTGCTTACAAAATCAGACATAAAAGTGTCACAGCACACGATTACTGAAAAATTGCTTCCTTTCTCATTTTTACCATATAATTATAAAATAAATTGATTGGAATATAAATATAGTACTTACATTTCCATTAATAGTACATAGCACAGTATAAACAAGTCATTGTATGAATTTTTAGTTTGTACTGACTTTGCTAGTGCTTTTTTGGTAGCCTCTTGTAAAACTAGGCAAATATCTAGATGAGTTGATGTACCCCCTGGAAGACCCCTGCGTACCCCTGGGGGTACGCGTATCCCTGGTTGAGATCCAATGCTCTTGATAAGAAGAAAGGTTCTACTATGCCACTAGTTTTGTATCGCTTATACTTTTGTACATTCTGTGTTGAGTACACAAGGATCCTTTTCTCCAAGAACCATGCTACCATTTTGGTTTGATAGAGCTTCACATCCACTTTGACTCACTTTGCCCAGGTGTTTCATAGATTTTAAGGCTGGAAGGGACCATTCAAGACATATAATTTCACATAGGAATTCCTGTATCTAGCCCAACAATCTGTGATTGGTCAGTGGAGGGTTGAGCACAATGTCTCAGCTAAAGAGGCAATCAAGTGACAAAGAATTGGAGGAAAGGAAGCTTAGAGTGGCAGCATCTGTGATCCTGGGAGCCCCACAATGCCAACTGGCAGAGAGCCCCCCAAACAGTCATGCCCATCAGTCCTGACACACTCATTGCCCCCAACACACTGTTGTCATAATATATATCCCAAGGGTGTCATATAAGGTATCGCATGTAAACTGGTGACACGCTGTTCAGGAGTACCATTGACTAAAGGATGGATGGATGGTTACGCATCTGTGCTGGAAATATGTTCCAGGGGCAGACTTGATAAACACATTTGGCATAGACAGAGGTACGTGGATTCACCTGTCTGAGTCAAGCTTTGTAAGTCAGAGTACAGTGGAAAATACATTAACATATAAGGTAAACAAAGCCATCAAGCTAAATAACTGGGGGGAGAAGATTGTTTAACAGTCATGCTAGGGTCAGAATCTGCAGCCCAGGAAGCCTTCCTGGATCTTGAGGCAGAAACAATGGACTTTGAGTAATAAAAAGGGAGCATAAAGACCTTTTGGCTATCCAACAGAGGGGACGTAGGGTACAGTACCCTTTGAGCCTGTGAAAGTTGGATCCCCTAGTTCAGGGGTTCTCAAACTTCATTGCACCGTGACACCCTTCTGACAAAAAAAAATTATGACATGACCTCAGGAGGGGGGACCAAAGCCTGAGCCCGCCCAAGCTCTGCTGCCCTCGGTGGGGTGGGGTGGGGTGGGGTGGTCAAAGCCAAAGCCTGAGCCCCACTGGCCTGGGCAGGGGGGCCAAAGCTGAAGCCCAAGGGCTTCAGCCCCAGGCAGGGGGCCTGTAACTTGAGCCCTGCCACCCAGGGTGGAAGCCCTCAGGCTTTGGCCTGGGGTGGTGGGGCTCAGGCTTAGGCCCTGAGCCCCAGCAAGTCTAAGCCAGCCCTGGTGACCCCTTTGGGGTCCTGACCCATGGTTTCAGAACCACTGCCCTAGCCTGGAGGGCTAGGGATGCTGGTAACTTGAGGTAAGTAAGAAAACTGCTTAGGCAAAGATTGTAACTTGCTAAAATTAGGTTTTAGTCACTGGAAAGTGTTTTGTTTTGTTTGTAATCATACCTGTCTCTTTTATTCTTGTTTAGTATCACTTAAATCTCTGTTCTTTGCTAATAAGCTTATTTGTGTTTTATTACAAAACCATCTCCGTGCTGTGTATTAAAGTGAAGCGTGAGACTTCAGATAACCTAACAGGCTGATGTGTGCTCTGTCTTTTCGGAGGCGGCAAACGTAATAATTTCTGTGAGTGTCCAGTGAGAGGGACCGGATGCTGCAGGGAGATGTCTCTGAGGTTCACTGATCACGTGCAAGGCAAGGTTTGGCCTGGCAAAGTCTTGAAGTGTTTGCTGGCCAGACAGGCAGGCTGGTGTGGCAGGGAGCTGACACCCAGCTTAGCAGCGGCAAAGCTCTCACTCATGCTAAGACACAGTGGCTCAGAGTTCTCTGTGTTCTGAGCACGACATCTGTGGAAGCCTACAGAGCACTGCAACTACTCTATAGCGGGTGAACCTAAAGTGTAACCATTTTTAGACAAGATGTAGAATAGCATGATAAAGCTGAGATGTTTGTTTTATCCCAGTGATGAAAGACCATGGTAATAGACCACAGCAGTAACACTAACGCCTGACCTGGGGGAAGAGAAGGCATATGTGCTTATGGCAGATGCTCATTTCTCATTGCTGTGGTTAGATAAGTTTGGAGCATTCCCTTGCTTCTTAGGGGTACAATTATATTTTTCCCTGCCTACATTAAGGCAATTCACACCACAAAACTACACCAGTGTAATTAACCCTTTGTGTTGACAGTCTGCATTAGTGCAAAGCAGGGCAAACAGAGAGATAAGAGTGATACTGATTGACAGCAGCTGAGGATTTGATCCACTATCTCCATTTCACATATGAAGAAATGGAGGTAGAGAACTGAAGTGAGTTGCTTAAAGCAACCGAGGGGGGCAATGTCAGAATTAAGGAATTCCTGTGCATAATTTTCTGTCAACTGAGGAATAGCTTTTTATACTGGGAGGAGGGGTGTCCTACAGTCAGTGTGACTATTCGTAAGAGTCAGGACAGTTTGTCTGAGGAAAAGTTAGAGGATCAGTCCCTCTGACAACTCTACCTAGAGTAACGCTGCATTAAAAGTATAGAGTATAAATAATCTGTAGGTCTGTGTATTTATTTTTACATGCTTGAGTTCATGGCAGCATAGATCAAAAGAGGTTTGCTCTGAATCTCTTCCAGCGATCTGCACATCAACGCACCTTCCCAAAAAAAAATGCCCTACTTGCTCAGTCATGTTTGCCAGCACTTGCCGGCTGAAGTTCTGGTATCTTTTTCTTTAAAAGCTACTTTTCTGGACATGCAGTAGTGGGGAGGGGAGATGGGGTAATGTCGAGGGCGGGGGGGGGGGGGAGCCAAAACTACAACACTGATAAACATTAACCCTTATAAACACTTGAGTATCATTGTGTTCCTTTTACCCAGCAATTCTGAAAAATTCGAGGCCAAATCCTGCTTATTTTACCCATGTAAATGAGGCTGCCCTTGGGACTGAGGTGAGCGGGGTTTGGCCCTGCAATGCTACCCCTACTTCATTTCTCTTCAGGTCCTCTTTTTTAAGAAGGATGATCCAGTAGTTAGGGCACCAACCTGGGCTCTAGGGAACCTAGGTTCAATTGTCTGTTCTGCTAGAGCAGCGGTTCCCACGCTTTTGAGAGTCGTGCCCCTCCCTTACCCCTGTCCTTGCCCCCCTCTTCCCTGGATCCTCCGAGATGTGTGTGTGTGGACAGGGATAAGGGGGCCAAGGCTGGAGCCGCAGCTGGGAGTGGGGCTGAGGCTGTGGCCGGGGTGGGAGTGGAGCCACAGCCAGGCTGTGCCGAGGCAGGTGCAGGGCCAGGAGCTGGGGACGCAGCTGGGGGCAGAGAGAGGCTGGGTGGTGCTCCCTCTCCGCCCCTGTGGGGGCTGGCCCAGGGCTGCTGCGCCCCCCAGACATGTCCCATACTTTAGGGACCTCTGTGCTACAGACGTCCTGTGTGACCTTGGGCTAATCACATAGTCTCTCTGGCCTGGATCCACACCAGGATGTAGGTGTTGTGTTGCAACATCTAACTTTTAGGCACCTAGAAAAATTACTGAGATCCACAGAGTCTGAATTAGGTGCATAGCCTCCTCTACAATGAATGCAGAGAGATAAGCCCCTCAGAAAGTGATCACAAAAGGCAGCGTGCTAGGCAGGGAGCTGCCTAAACTAGCCAGTGGCAGATGCCAATCAGAGGGTATGTCATAAACCCCACCCCCTTGTGGAGATAGGCACCTAAATCCAGGCTGCAGGGAGACACCTATTGCAACTAGCAGTCCATAGGCAGGGACCCCTCTCGGGGAGTCAGGTGGCTTAGGCACCTAAGCTGTTTCTTGTGAGTCTGGGTTAGGCACCTGTCTCTCTTCCCTACAAAACGGTGGGAAGAGGAGGTGCTCAGCTAATAACTTGTAGCCCAGTGGTTAGAGAACTCACCTCGGATGTGGGAGAGCCAGGTTCAATTCCCTCCTCTGTTAGATGGGGAGAAAGAACGGAAGGCAGCTCTGGGATATTCTGAGGTGCGGCTTCCTCACTCTCCTGGTAAAGGTATTCAACTTTGGATAAATACTTGAGTCTTTGGGCCAGGCATAGCAGGAGAAAGGGAATGATGCTATAGCCTGATGTCTAGGACACCCAGGTGGGAGACCTACAGTCCAGTCACCTTGCTCCAGGAATTCTTTAATTGTTTACACACAGTAGAACAGCTCAACAGGGGAGATTGTGGGAGTCCCAGATTAGATGCTCCCACAGCTCAGTGGTTGGCACCCTCTCCTGGGAGGTAAGAGATCCCTGTTCAAATCCTGTCTTCCCCTCTGCCTGAGGGGGGCAATTGAACCTGACTCTCCCACACCCCAGGTGAGTGTCTAACCTTGGAGCTTGGCAGTTCATAACCCCAGTAACTCTGGGCCTGAAAGTAAAGAAATTGCTTGAGCCCCGGCACCTCTTTCATTACAAATTAAACACTGCCTCTGCTTCCCGCTAGATTTTGGATAGGACCCGATCTGCAAGATGGCTTCTGAGCACACCTTTCTCAGGGGAGAAAGGCTCTCCTCTGCCTGTCTTCCTCCCGATTTGTGGATCGCTCTGGCTCTTAGGCAGGAGATAGGCATCCAGATGCCTAGAGGGAAGCAGCAGTGTGCATGCCCAGAAGCAGAAACATAGGCACAGAGGGAATGTTTACCCTGAAAACGTAGGCACGAGGTGAGTGCAGGTGCCTCCTGGGTTAGGTAGCATCCAAGTGGTGGTGGTGGTGGGGGGTCACAGGGGTGTCTAAAACTGGGACTATGTCTGGGGTTTAGGGGCTTAAGTACCTTTGGGATCTGGACATCTCTGAGTCCCCATCTGAACAATGGGGAGAATATCCCTGCCCTGCCTAAACACACTGAAGATTGTGAGGTGCTCATGCTACGGTGGGGAAGCACATAACTACCTTACCTAGATAGACAGGTTATGAAGTGCACTAGTTCTAGGGGCATGTCCTATAGAAATGGTATGTGAGGTGGCAGGTATCTGGGGGGCTTTTTTCCCCAGCAAACCCCCCCCCCCCACTTCCTGGAGTTGGAATCTTCAAAGCCTCTGCTTGTGTCTACTGCAAGATATTGCCCCTCCTTCAGCAGGAGACTGTGAACCCTGATATGAATGGGACAGGAATTAATTTGAAATACACAGCTAAGGATTCGACCTTGCTCATGAAACTTATCTGTTCAGCTTCTGACATCCCACATTGAATACTTTTAGACAGGGCTACTATTTTTTTTTTTTTAAACTATTGTCCCTAATGCCTACTTTTTGGAAAGCACCAGCAACAGGGCGAGGAGAGACACAACTAGCTACAACTAGCCCCTGTCCGCCGAGAGCACGAAATATGCTGCGACTGCAGAGCGCAGCCAACAATTACACACACCCTGTGAACGGTGCAAGCCAATTAATAGGATGATGAATCATGCAAAATGCATAGTTACCATAATGATGAATTGTCATGTGGCCCTAATGACCAATCAGTTAATTTTATTTTGAAAGTTGATTAGACCAACAATGTGGCTTTGTGCATTGTTTAAATGGAGTGATTCAATATCTGTCGTGGCTCTCCCTCCCAGTAGTAGTATTGCTGGAGAAATGTATGAAATGGAGCTTCTGCTATCTGTCTGAGGTTTTACTATAGTACTCATCACCAAAGGATCGAAGCACTGATCAAATTTAGATCAGGATAGTGTTGTCCATAAAAGATTTTGTTGTGGATTTTGCTCTTTGCCCCTTTCAGGTTTTAGGAAGTTCTGCTTGGTTTTTGTCCCTCCCACCCCACATCTTCTGAGATAGTTGGAAGCATTTGGTAAACAGGTGGGTCTTGCTTCATGTTCTGAAGATGGCTAGGGTTTGGCTTAGTCTTATCTTCTTCAGAAGTTCATTCCACAGTTAAGAACCCTTAACTGAGAATGTGCTGTCTTCTGTTCTCATGAACTTTCTAAGTTTTGATAGCTGACTTGCCCCAGAACAGCACAGCTGTCTCACGTGAGAAGTGGTCTCTGGTGTAGGTAGGACCTTGAAGTTCAACACCAAGTTGATGGAGGGTGGGGTGTTCTGTTCTCAGTGATTTATCCTGCTGAAGAGGAGAGCCACTGTGATCTGCCCAAGACATCTCCTAGTGCTACATCTTTCAAATACTCCATGGCGCTGGTTTTTGTGCCATTAGGTATTTATCCCAGTGCATTCTCAGGTATACAGATAAGAACAATGTTTGAATTAAAGTGACTCACCCAATTTGATTTAGCTCTAAATTTGCCCCCTGCCTGATGTTTGGGATCAGATTCTGCTCTAGATAATGGGCTAGGCTCCAAGGACAGAAGGTGGCCACAAATCTTTCTTGATTTTAAAAATGCTACATTCCAGGCCCAACCAAATACCCATTGATTTCAATAGACATTGGCCCTAGGCCTGTGTCCCTAAGGAATTAAAGAAATTACAGCAGCCATTAATGACAAACTGCAAGTAATTCCACTTAAAATTATGACTTTCCAATGTGCTGGGGGGGCTTGACCCCGGCCCTGCCCCCCTCTATTCTTTCCCTCAAGACCCCACCCTGCCTCTTTCAGCCCCATCCCTCAAGGTCGCTGCATCCTCGCTCTGCCCCCTCCCAGCCAGAGCCTCCTGCATGCCGTGAAACAGTTGTTCGCAATGGGCGGGAGGCATGGGGATGGAGGGGGAGGTGCTGATCGGCAGGGTCTGCTGGGGGGCACTGAGGGGGGCCTGCCTGTGGGTGCTCACCCACCATTTTTTCCCTTATGGGTGCTCCAGCCCCAGAGTACCCATGGAGTAGGTGCCAATGATTCTACCTCCCTTTCCTGTTTTCGAATGGCCATGAGACAAAGGGATCAGACTAAAACCTTCTCTCTTGCTTGACAGATATTTACTTGCACTGGCCCAGTCACGCCTTCCAGACCTGGAGAAGAGCTCTGTGTAGCTCGGCCCTTTCTCTCTCTCAAGAGAAATTGGTCCAGTAAAAGATATTACCTCACCCAGCTTGTCTCTAATGCCTTTAAGGGAAGAGTCTCACGTTGCGGGCAGTATGGAGGGAAAAAAGCACATCAGTCCATTTTTATTTGTCTTTAATCACCACCTTTAAGAGCAGGTCCATAAAAAGCCTTCCCAGCAGCACACTCACTTACAAGCTTGAAACAGCTGTCATTGGCTGATCCCTTGGGGCAAGTCATTGTTACCTAGCAATTACTGGGAGCTACAAGCTTTCAGAGGAACCTGTTCATGAGTTTCACAAACATGTCCTGGGCTTTAGGTCGGAAATATTCTTTGTGCGCTGAATACATTTTTCTATACTTCTTTTGTCAAATGATCTGCCTGAATCTAATTGTCTTTGACCCATGTGAGTGTGAACCAAAGCAGCCTAGTGCAGACACTTTCCTTCAAGCTTCAGGTAAAGCTCTATAAAACAGACAGTATTAACTGCACCTCATTGCACTTTGAACTTGCTGAAAGATGAATTGAATCTTATCTGGAAAAGAAATGTAGCGATTATAATTCTCCGTGCATTGTGCTATTATTTTGGTAAAGAAAAAGGTAGAAGAGTCTTATGCAAATCATATTAAAGAGTTGGAGAAGTAGAATATAGCTTGGTTTTCCGTATCAGCCAATATTTTATTCTATGATAGATTAGTGCAATAATAAGGAACAACAAAATTGCAGGAGTCCTTTCTATTTTAGCAGATAATTCAGCTCTTGTTTGAGGGATGGAACACTGTACAAACAGCCAATTTTTTATAAATAGTAAATAATGTTCTTGCTTTTGAAGCTATCACATTTGCTTCCCCCTCCCCCCTCAGTCTATTGGTGCTATCCCACTGGTCTGTGACTTTTCAGAAACAATTCAGGGGTTTGATCATTTTGGCTACATGCCCACACACATTTACGCACCTCCCTATCTCTTCTTAGGAGCTCAGTCTATTTCCAGCTGGCAGACTTACTGGGATGCAGGTAATTTACATGCATGTGTAAGTGTGTGCAGAGGTGGGTCCTGAGTTAGCCATTTCCTGGAACAAGATTCATGTTATACAGATCCATTAATTTCTATATTGCCACATTAGTAAGTATCCTTTTATCCACTGTTATTGATAGCTGTTTTTTACAGCTTTAATTACTCCCTAATTGCCCATACTCTTGGCTTTATTTTTTTTTGTAATTTGTGAAGATGGATTGTGAAAGGAGTTCAGCATCTCTGGCATTTTAATCATTAAATTTCAGCCCAACCCTCACCTAATAGGGGTGCTTCTTTTCCTGGAAAACAGCTACACTTTTCATTCTGACATTTGTCAAGGACCTCCTGATTTCCTTTAACCCTTTGGGTAACATCAACTCAGTTCTCTTTTTCTGCCTGAATATTTTCCCTTCAAACCAAACTTGCACTTTTCAGCCTCAAAGTTATATCGGTACTACTCATCTGTAGGACAGTAGCACCTAGACCTCATTTTGCTGAGTGTGCAGTGCCCAGCATGAGGCCATCCCTGCCCCAGAGAGCTTACTTACCAAGACAGGCAAAAGATGGGAGAAAGGATGGGGAACAGAGAGAGATTCAGTGGTTTATACAAAGCTACATAGTGAGTTTGTGGGTATAACAGAGCTGGGAATTTTACCTAGATCTCCTGGGTCCCAGTCATGGCTATTGTATGTTCTATGATATTTATGGGGCATCTTAGAGCCAATGATGATCAAGCTCTTTACATACATTACTTAATAGAGCCTCACATCAACCCATATTTAATGGGGACCACATCCTGAAAGAAATCTTTCCCAAATCCCCTCTTCTGGCCTTCAAACAGCCCCCCCCACCCCAACCTCACCAAAATCATCATCAAAAGCAAGTATTCCACAGACCCAGACATGCCAACTCAAAGCAGTGCCAGACCCTGCCAGAACAACTGATGCAAAACCTGCAGACATATCTCTACTGCTTCAATGATCAATAACCCACACAAGAAACCTGTCAAGATCCAGGGCTCCTACATATGCTTATCACAACATACGGTATACCTCTTCCAGAGCATCAAATGCCCCAGTAACAGCCATGCAAGTGAAACCAGACAATCATTGCGTTCTCAAGTGAACTCACAGGAAAGTGACAAGTCAAAAATACCCTACCACCCTTGTCACAAAATCATCACTCCACATTAGACCCCTTCATCCTCAAAGGAAACCATCACAACCCCTTCGAAAAGATGGGCATAGGGCCCTAAATCCACTGGACACCAAAAACCAAGGTCTCAACAACAATACTGGTTTTATTTCTCATTACAACAATCTGTAACCCGCTAACCCTCCTATGCCCCAAGGCCGCAGAGGTGTTAATTACCTACTTCACTTTAACCACTCTCCTGCAACATCACAATCTGTCCCACCTTATGTTTAGCTGGGAAACTCATTAATTTTTCCCATTTGTGAAGCTTGAAAGTGTGTCTTTTCCACCAGCAGATGTTGGTCCATTAAAAGATATTACCTCACCCACCTTGTCTCTCTAACACCCCTGAGAGGCAGGTATGTGCTTGTAGCAAAGCAACGACTCACTGGCACAGCACCTTCTGCTGATTATCCTGGGAACTAGCTCAATTCCAGCTTGGAGCACCCTCTGCTGGCTCACCTGCCTTTGGCCCCATACCCCTCCTGGACCCCGGTGCCCTTTTACCTTGGGATTCTGCCCCAGCAGTACCCACACACACTGGGTCTCCCCTCCCAGGAGGGCCCCCAACCCTCTACACCCACCTTGCATCAGTGGCTACTGCCAGTCATCATCTAGCCCCCTCTCACTGGGGCAAAGTGCAATCTGCAAAGGCCACTCATCATTGGCAAAGGGGTTGGATCAGCTGCCTCTGCTTAACCCTGGGCTACACCTCTGCAACCCCAGTACCTGCTTTGGCCTTCAACAAGGCCTGCAGCCTGGGGTTTTACCAGACTGGAGCTCCCCAGCACTGCTCCACTTCAAGTGCCTTCCTCTCCCAGGCAGCCAGGTCCTTCTCTCTCCAGAGCTAGAGAGAGACTGACTCAGCTCCTGGCTCACAGCCCTTTTATAGGGCCAGCTGTGGCCTGACTGGGGTGTGGCCCCAGCTGTGGCTGCTTCCCCAATCAGCCTAGCCTTTCACAGGAGTGGGGTAACTGCCCCACTACAGTGCTACTGACAACATTACAGATGGGGAAACTGAGGCACGGAGCAGTTAAAGTAATTTTTCCAGTGTATCAGAATGGCTGCACACAGACAACTGCCGAAGTAGGCATCCCACAGGTAGCTGTGGATACAGTGCTAAATGTTAATTTGTTCTGTGATAGTATTAAATTGAATGCTAGCCAGGATAGTCCCCACTCTCTTCACAGTTATGTTTTACCTTTGATTTGTATAAAGAGCAAAACAGGCTGAAGGATATTTGCTGCACATTTCATTAGAAATTCGTTACAACAAGAAGCCCAGTCATTCCCATGATGCCTTGCTGGGGTGGGGAGTTAACGGAACACAGTTACCTTCTTATTCAAAGGCTAAAGTCAAATATGCTGATCCAGCCTCCTAAAGTTACTTCAGAAATGGAATACGTTTCCCTGATAATTGAAAGAGCTCTTTGAACAAGAAGATCTGTTAGATTGTGTGTGTGTGTGTGTGTGTGTGTGTGTGTGTGTTGTTTCTGGCTAATAGTAATCTTATTGCATTTCAGGTGAGCTAGGGCTGCATGTTAGGAAGGAGGTAGAACATTCCCTGGTTAAAAATGCACATTTTGTGCAAAGGAAAATGTCTTCATGGTTTAGGTACTGAATGAAGACAGGCAATCATTACAAAGGGATTGGTTTAAGTAAATAGATGCTTATAGATTATTTTACTCTTTTTTACATAACCACTGAGATTGTGGAAAGTGAGTAGGAGAAAAGTGATTTGAGCTATTTATCATGTCACACAGAAGCAAAATACAATGACTACACCACCATAGAGAATTGTTAAGGGAGACAAGATTTTTTTCTGCATTTCCTATTTTTCTTAGCTTTAAAGGGACCCTCCTTTTAAAAAATTCTCCTCTTTTCACCATTATGCCACCAATGAAGGGAAAGGAGAAAAGGGGAAAATATGTTAGACAAATTTTTCTTACCCCTGATCTTACTATCACTAAGCGCAGTGCTCACGATATGTTAGTTCCCTTTTGCCCCCTCCATGGTCATCTTTGACAGGATCTGACCTAGAACCAACTAAATCAGCAGATTGGAAATCTGATTTCACTTCTACCACATTCCATTACTAATGACCCTTTAGAACTGGTTTTCCTTGCAACAAGCTCTTTCAGCTGAATGGGATGCATCTGAGTCAAAACTAAACTCTTCCAAAATAAACCCAAATTTAGAGCAGCACGCTACAGATGTAGGAAAGAATCATCAGTGAGTGTGATGATAAGATTAAAGATTTTTCTGTAGAGAATGATAACAGGCCCCACTCCAGCAAGGATTTATGCACGTGAATGTACAAGAGGTCAATGGGACTACTCATGCTTACAATGAAGCATGTACATAAGTGTTAGTGGGATTGGGGCCAAGTGTTCTAATGGCCCAGTGTGCTTGTTCACCTTATTGCAATCATATTTCACCTGGTTTTTACTTCATTGATTGCAACTGGTCCTCCTTTAAACATAGTGAAAGTTTACAAGATACCCTTAAATATCCGCGGCTTTGCAAAACACCTCTAATTGGCATGTTACAGAGATTGTGGAATGGATCGGATCTGGAAATGAAAAGCTAATCTGCAGTTTGTTAAAAATACAATGTCAGTTTTTCCTGATATCTCTGACATAACCTATAACAGATGCAGAATATTATTAGCTTAATCACATGAATTCTCTCTGTGACATTGCACTCTGTATGATTTTATGAAAGTATGCTGATGAGTGTGAATATAATGTAACTAAATATGCTTCATGCAAAAGGTCTCTTGTAAGGTATCATTACAAAGCTTATAATCTACTGAGTGTGGTCATCCTATTTGTATAAATGTATCACTCTTGTATCTGAAACTAGAAATATGAAATATAACTCTGAGGTCCTATTGTAGTTATGCAAAGTGTGGCCCGTTAATGGTGGTTTGGAATCTTGATGGCTCCAGGACAATTACCTGTAGATGTCTCTGTTTTACTTGTAAGTCTTCCTGTAGACCTGTGGGCTGGCAAGTGGGTAATGAAGTCTTACAGTGACATGTGATCATGTCACCTGAACTGGAATCCATCTTTAACCTGGTGCTTTTCCATTGAGAAGGAGGGGTGGGAACCCAGAGAGGGACAAAGGATTCCAGCTGTATGCAAAAGATATATAAGTGGATGGAACAGAACAAAGGAGGGAGCCATTATGAGAAATCCCCTAGCTAACGCCTGCAAATCAATTCAAGTTCAGCAGTTTCTCGCTGGAGTCTGTTTTTGAAGTTTTTCTGTTGCAAAATTGCAAACTAGATACCATTAACTCAGGCTTGAATAGAGACTGGGAGTGGCTGGGTCATTACACTAATTGAATCTATTTCCCCATGTTAAGCATCCTCACACCCCTTGGTAACTGTCTGAAATGGGCCATCTTGATTATCACTACAAAAGTTTTTTCTCCTGCTGATAATAGCTCATCTTAATTAATTAGTCTCTTAGAGTTGGTCTGGCAACTTCCGCCTTTTCATATTTTCTGTATGTATATATATCCTCTTACTATATGTTCCATTCTATGCATCTGATGAAGTGGGCTGTAGCCCATGAAAACTTATGCTCAAATTAATTTGTTAGTCTCTAAGGTGCCACAAGTACTCCTGTTCTTTTTGTGGATACAGACTAACACGGCTGCTACTCTGAAACCTAGCTGTATTCAGTTTTATTACTGTATTAGGCTTAGATTTGCGTGTTTTATTTTATTTTACTTGGTAATTCACTTTGTTCTGTCTGTTACTACTTGGAACCACTTAAATCCTACTTTCTGTATTTAATAAAATCACTTATTAATTAACCTAGAGTATGTATTAATACCTGGAGGGGGGCAAATAGCTGTGTATATCTCTCTATCAATGTTATAGAGGGTGAACAATTTATGAGTTTACCCCATATAAGCTTTATACAGGGTAAAACGGATTTATTTGGGGTTTGGACCCCATTGGGAGTTGGACATTTGAGTGTTAAAGACAGGAACACTTCTTAAGTTGCTTTCAGCTAAGTCTGCAGCTTTGGGGCACATGGTTCAGACCCTGGGTCTGTGCTGAAGCAGACTGACGTGTCTGGCTCAGCAAGACAGGGTGCTGGAGTCCCAAGCTGGCAGGGAAAGCAGGGGCAGAAGTAGTCTTGGCACATCAGTTGGCAGGCCCAAGGGGTTTTCTGTGATCCAACTGGTCACATTCTCCTCTGGCTTTCTGGACTTTAGGACTATTACACACCAAACTTCATTTAACTGAAGATAAATTGTGTGTATACAGATGTATATTCAATGCGATAATGCAATGATAATGATTGTCTCACCTTAATGACAAAAAACAGAACTAACTTCTTCTAGGAGAGGAACTACATACAAATGGTAAAATTCCTGATGCAGTTGTACATCAATGCCTCATGACACTTTATCTTACTATAACACATTTTTTTAGGTTTTATTTTTTTTAATTGATGGCACGCATTGTGTTTATGACAAATGCTAGCTAAGAGGTGTGCAATATTCTTTTTACAGTTGCCTGGGCTTGATTCTGATTGCTCTTGCCTGTGTAACTCAATAGACTTCAGTGAGATTACTCCTGATTTACCACTGTAGTTGAGATCAGAATCAGGCCCAGTTGTCTCTACGGTGCTAATTTTTGCGGCTTTTTTTTCTCGCAGGAGTTGATACAGTTTTTCATGTGTGATATGTTCATTATTAGTCAATTCCTGCATTTTGGAAGAATGCATGCTTGTAACTATTTCTAAAGCTTAATAAGAACAAATTAACCCCCCCCCCCCAGCCCCCAATCCTTTCTTGTAACCATTAAATGAGACTGAATCAGAGATGGGATAAGCCAGTGAAAATACTGGGGCATTTCTTCCTGGTATTAATAAGGATCTCATATATTACGTCTGTGTGCGTGTAATTTTAAACTAATGTATAATTAGCTCCCATGGCTTAGATCATGTTTTGACTAGTAGAGTCAAACTAAACACATTTCTCGTTTCTCCCTATGGATTCTCTGGCTTCCCAGATTTAAAGACTCCTCCACTGTTTGTCAGCAGAAGTCCATGCTAGAAGTATATTGATGCTTTGGACCCCATTCAGTGTTTGAAAAGAGTTTACCCCCTGAGTAGCAGGCTTGTATTGCTGACATGAAATGGGTCTAATTGGGTCTTTGCATTTTTTCCTTCATAAATTTGGAAATATGTGTCAGCACTACAGGCATGCTGGCTGGTCTACGGAGCAATAAAGCTCAAAGGGTTCTTTCACAAAGCTTCACAATCTACTTAATTTAGATTTGTTTTTTTGTCTTCCAATTGGACAATGGTGCATGAGGCATGACTTTAAAAGCACTCATTTAATTAGTAGCTTTTTCATGATGTCCTATATTGTGGGGTCATGGCAAGTGCATAATATACTTTAGTGAGGACCAGAGATAGCAGAAGGCATACTAAATGACAAGATATTCTTTCCTTTCTTAAACCATAGGGATTGTTATATCAGAACAAACCAGTGGACCATTTAATCTGGCATCCTGTCTCTGGGTCATGAATGCTGGATGACTCAGAGGAGAGCATAAAGCTCCCATAATGCACCTAGTTCTGCATCACTATACTATGGGGGAAAGTTCTTGATCCCAACCAGTGATCAGCATACATCCTAAAATTTGGGGCACTGTAGCCCTTACAGTGTTTGTTCTAATTAATGTAACTGCAAAGGCTCTTTCATCTAATAATTTTTAAAACAACCATTTAATCACAATATTGTTCTGCAGCAGTGAGTTCCACAGGTAAATTACACATTGTGTTAACTATAATTGTTCACGTCATACTGCAGTTCAAAATGTAGAAGATGATGTGAGATCCTGATAGGGGCCTGGATTGTGCCTGCTAGATCCATTCACAAAGACGACCCCCTGTGAGCTGCTTCTACAGCATCTGCCCCTGTCCCAAATGCTGAGGTAGGGCACATAACTTTTATCCCCCTACCACTCAAAGCGAATAAGCCTGACAGCACAGTGCTATGGCAGGGGCTGAGGCACGGGGTCCTGGAGCCAGTGTCAATGGACCTAGCCCCCGCAGAGATCCCAAGATTCATGAGTTCTGCATATTGAGCTATCCGTCTGTTCCCACTGAGGGTGGGGACAGATTTCACATACACCCCCTACCTTCCCAGCCCCCCACCCCCAACAGATCACTTTGGGCAAAAAATTAATGTTTTTGACAGGAGGGGCTGCTCCAGATCGGGGTTTTCCACGGGCATCGCTGCTTACAGAGTTTTTTTTACAGTGCAACCATGTAAATGCTGGGCAAGAGGCCCTGGTAGAAGAGGAACATTTAATTGTATAGCTCCTGCAATGGCTAGATGGTTTATCCAGAACTACTGCATTGTGTCTTGAGCATGGTTATAAATCCATGCTGCCTAGCAAGAGGAGAAACGGTGAACTGACTGGACCACTTTGTGTCAGACCAATCGAATGGATAAATCAATACAAATTAAATCAGGGGTCAAGATATATTTTTTGTATGCAGGCATGCAGTTGACAAAACACTTCACACCCAGCCCTTCACTTGCTTAGCCTGGCTTTGTTTGTTTGTTTGTTTGAACGGGCCTCTTCCACCGTGGTCTTGAAAAGATGGGGCCCAACCCCTCTCTCCCAGATAGCAACAGCAAAACTCCCAATCATTTCAGTGAGAGCAGGATTGGTTCTGTGCCAGCTAAAGTTGCATTCTAATGAATAAAGGGAGCAGAGAGTGGGTCAATCTCGACAACTGATTTTCTGCAATGAAGAGAGTAAAAATAAACAATGGCCATTCAATCAGCTGGCATGGAAGCTTGGTAATAGCTGCCAGTGGGAAATTCAGGTTAGGGACCAAACTTGGTACTGCTACCTTACTCACTTAAGTAATCCCACTGAAGTCACTGTGCACAGTGAGTAAAGTGAACAGATAGTGGCAATAAACTTGTCGCTCTCTGAGTGCTATTTTGGAAATAACATGCTTAAGCACTGTGGCGCAGATGATGCTGATTACGTCACTTTTCGGGAACCGTAACGGTTGGCTCATGCAGCAGCATTCCTGATGATATCCTTGGAAGAAAGAACAGTTCAGTCAGAGGGAGAGTGCACAACAAGGTCAGCAGGATGGCTGAGACATGCAAAAAAGGCCAGCTCCAGAACAGAACAGCGAAATGCTGTCTCACCAATTGATGGTGAGCCTTGCATTCAGTTGGCTGACCAGCTTTGCAACTGTATGTGCGCACATACTAGGGCGCTGACTCAAGCCCTGCTTACCCTTGCCTATAACACATGGAGTCGCACAGAACGTCAGTCTCGCACTCTTGCTGTTGTTTGCTGGAGATATCCTGGAAATCCATCTGAAGCCTGCAGTGACAAATGCAGCTGGTGAATAGGCTAATAATGAGCCCTCAGTGACAGATTCTATGCAAATCCCTCGCTGATACCTAAAGCAGTTGAGTTGCTCATTCCTCAAAGACTCCTTTGTTGGGAACAAGCAAACAAACAGTTAGTTACATGTGACAGGGCCTGAAAAATATAATATAGCAGGCATCTACTACCAAGAGGCCAATAGGACCCCCCCATTGTCAATGATGGTTAATTTGTGGGTGTCGACAAGCCTAGTGTGAGAAGCCTAGTTCATGCTTTACACACTCAGCTCCTAGGAACGTGACTGTATGGGGATTCCTACTAGGGTGCTGTCCCTAAACAAACAGTTCAGACCTTTTACCAGGATGGATTTGATTTAAATCATGATTTAAATCACTAGTCAGGAAGACTCGATTTAATCATGGTTTTCTATATAAAAGTGCATTCTTGTTGGTTGTTATAACCTTAATACATATTCTTCACAACTCAGAGATGGATGTAGGTTTAATTTTTAGAAGGTACACACTATACATTGTTAAAGTGATTTATTTTGAAAACTTTTCAGATTAGTTTTACAGCAATATCAGAAAATGAATGATTGTTGGTTATTTCATTTTCCCAAAGATAATTGAAGCAGATATTTATGAAGGCATTGGGAGGTGAACTATCTCCAGTTCAACAGGTTAATCATTAATATTTGGAGGATTTTCTTTCCATGCTGTATTAGGAAGAGAACATCACTAGACAGACATTTAAATTGTTTTATTTAACTAAAACAACAACGTTATGTATTCTGGATTTTTTTCTTCAACAGCAAACGTATATTTTAACAAAACAAGCATATGTCCCTCGCTTCTCACATTTATCTCCAGACTTCTTCTCCTTGTCCAGATCTATTCCACCCCCCACCATCTTCAATTCATTGAACTTTCTGAAACTTTGCACTTTTAGAGAGAGGTATGGGGTTGACTCTGTGTACACAAATTTGCAGAGGGACAATAGAGTTGAGGTCTGTTATTTCTCACCTCAATATATAATTTATTTATTTAAAAACATTTTTGCTGTTAACAAGCATGTTACCTCTGGAGACACAAATCCAGTTTGAGAACGGCAAAACTAAGCATCTCTGATGGTATCTTATCTAGACTGAGCACTGAGTCCCATTGGGTAGATTGAAAGATTAACCTAAATAATCTATACAGAAGCCTGTGGAACCCCATAAAATTGGGTCCCTAATCCATGAACTATTGGAACTCATTTACAAAACTTTTCTTAAACATTACATGAATATATTGTCTCATACTATAGAATTAGCATTTATAATCCCTATTCCATGATGAGATATCTTTGAGGTATAATGCATCTATCTTTAGATAGGTTTTTTCCTCAAAAAGCATTTTATCAAAAAAATCCAATCTAAATTAAAAAAATCAGATTTTTTGATTTTTTAAAAAAAATCATTTTTATCCACCCTGCCTTTTACTGATGAAACAGATTGATAGTTGGTGCCCCTTTCGCAACATCTCAGCACAGTTGCCACATCTGTACATTTTCCTCTCCATTCTTTCCTTTTCCCTTCCATTTTGTCTTCATTCTCTCTTTCCCTTCCTACCCCCTATATTTGGGTTCTTTCCTTTATTTTTATTCAGTGACTCTTTTTCTTGATTGTTTTTGGCTCCTTCCCCTTTCCTTGCACTCCAGAAGGTTATGGGCTTTTAGGGTGGAGACATCATCCACAGCGGGGTCAGGACACATGTTTTCACTTGGCTGTGTGTTGTGAGAGCAGAGATACAAGGTTTGGTAGGCAAGCTGCTTCCTGAGCCTGTAGCCCTGGACATGTCAGCTGCTCCTGTGTCCAGCTATATGATTCTTGCTTGTTTCACTGCTGACCACAGAATTCTGAATGACAGCGGTGAAAAAATTGGGTTTTGGTAATTTCACCCAATCGTTACTTGGTAAAGCTACAGGAAACAGCTGATGCTCTGGAGCTGGCTGCAGACTGAGACAGACAGCACTGTATGGGTTCACATTGGAAAACATCAGAGCCCTGTCTACACTATGACTTTCACTGGTGGAGGAGAATCACAGATCAGCTTCTAAAGCAGATGAGACCTTAGAGCAGTGATACCCAGGCTGAGACTTGCAAGCTGCAAGTGGCTTTTTAATATATCTCCTGTGGCTCTTTGCAGCATGATATTGAAACACTGTGTGATTTAATTATTAACCAATCAGGATGCTTTTACTATGTTATTAACCAATTGTAGTTGATAAAATAATAATACTTGGCTATATATATAAACAAACTAAATATTTCCCCTGTTACACTATTTAAATATGAATATATAGTACTATAGAAAATGAAACAATGAATTCACATTACTGTGGCTCTTTTGGGTAATGTTGATCGCTAATTTGGCTCCTGAACCACTGAATATCACTGCCTTAGAGTCTCGTAGCAATGTGCAGAGCTCACATGCAGTGGGCATAACCTCTGGCTAATTGGTTAGATCCATGGGTGACACGTGAGTCCCCCTTTGGGGAAGTTAGCCACGTGGCCCAGCCCCTTGCGCCCAAGGCCCCACCCCTACCCCTGTCCACTGGAGCCCCAAGCACCCTCCCCCCAGGGTTCAATTATTGGCTCTGCCACTGGCCTGTTGGGTGAGCTTGAGCAAGTCACTTTGCCTCTCCGTGCCTCAGTTTCCCCATCTGTAACATGGGGATAATGATACTTGCCTCCTTTGTATAGCACTCTGAGACCTACTCATAAAAAGAGCTATATACAAGCTGGACATAAATATTATACCAGTATAGGGCCATCCACACTAAAAAGGAGGGATGTAACTTTACTGGTATAGTTAAAGCATTACGACTTCTATGTGCAAACAAGCCAAAGCAAAGAGCATTGAGAGCCATGCTCTCTCCTGGGAGGAGGTTGGGTTGGGTTGGGTAGGATAGAAGGCCTTCGCAGAGAATAGCATCCTCAATCTGCTGAAGCTCAGTGAAATAGTTTAAATATGCTTCTAAAGGCTTATGATTAACAACTGTTCGGAACTCCAGCCTTCTCACTCTACGGCTTACTCCATCAGGGAAAGATCCTTCCAGGAGCCACATGGCCTGACGTCTCAACCCATTGCTGGTTCTGTTCTGTGCTGTCAGTAGCAATCGAGATACCTGAGCTGGCGAAATCTGCTCCCGCGCCCAAGAAGGGCTCCAAGAAAGTGGAGACCAAGACCCAGAATAAAGGGGACAAGAAGCGCCGCAAGACCAGGAAGGAGAGTTACTCCATTTATGTCTACAAGGTGCTGAAGCAGGTTCACCCCGACACCGGCATCTCCTCTAAGGCCAGGGGCATCATGAATTCCTTCGTCAATGACATCTTCGAGCACATTGCTGGGGAGGCGTCCCGCCTGGGGCATTATAACAAGTGCTCCACCATCACCTCCCGGGAGATCCAGACCGCCGTGCGCCTGCTGCTGCCCGGGGAGCGGGCCAAACACGCCGTGTCTGAGGGCACCAAGGCTGTGACCAAGTACACCAGCTCCAAGTAACCGCTCTGTGTGCCCCCCCCAAGAGACGTCTCAACCCGCAGCTGAGGGTGTCACCACATTTATTCTGTGGACACAGATATGGCTCTGCAGAACACTGGGGCCCCCATATGCCATAACATGGGAATCCCATTATGGGGGAGTCAGGCTGGGAGCTCCCTGGGGGAAACATGGTAGGGAGTGTCTCAGGCTGTGGGATTCCTATGGGGGTGTCTGGAGGAAATCCCCATAGGCGGGATCTCAGCCTGTGGGATTCCAGGGGTGTCTGGGGTGAATCCCTGTACAGGGGTGTCTCAGGCTGGGGGGTCCCCATGGGCAGGGATCCAGGGGGGTATCTGGGGAGAATCCTCACAGGCAGGGGCTCAGGCTGGGGGTTCCCATGGGGAGAGTCTGGGGGAATTCCAGTGCAGGGGTGTGTGTGTCTGAGGCTTGGGGTCCCTGTGAGGAGAATCACAGTAAGGGGGTCTCAGGCTGAGGATCCCTGTTGGAGAGGTCTGAGGGGAATCCCGTTGGGGGTTCTCAGGTTGGGGGTCTCCCGAGGGGTGTGTGTCTGGGGGAATCCCGGTGGGGGGAATCTCAGGCTGGGGGGTCCCCCTGGGGGGCGTGTCTGGGGGAATCCCGGTGGGGGGGTCTCAGGCTGGGGGGGTCCCCCGGGGGGGCGTGTCTGGGGGAATCCCGGTGCGGGGGCCTCAGGCGGGGGGGTCCCCCTGGGGGGCGTGTCTGGGGGAATCCCGGTGGGGGGGATCTCAGGCTGGGGGGTCCCCCTGGGGGGCGTGTCTGGGGGAATCCCGTTGCGGGGGCCTCAGGCAGGGGGGTCCCCCTGGGGGGCGTGTCTGGGGGAATCCCGGTGGGGGGATCTCAGGCTGGGGGTCCCCCTGGGGGGCGTGTCTGGGGGAATCCCGGTGCGGGGGGTCTCAGGCTGGGGGGGTCCCCATGGGGGGCGTGTCTGGGGGAATCCCGGTGGGGGGATCTCAGGCTGGGGGTCCCCCTGGGGGGCGTGTCTGGGGGAATCCCGGTGCGGGGGGTCTCAGGCGGGGGGGTCCCCCTGGGGGGCGTGTCTGGGGGAATCCCGGTGCGGGGGCCTCAGGCAGGGGGTCCTCCTGGAGGGCATGTCTGGGGGAATCCCGGTGGGGGGGACCTCAGGCGGGGGGGTCCCCGCAGGGTGTCGGGGGGAATCCGGATCCGGTTCCCGGCGGGCCCGGTCCCAGGCGGCGGCTCTCGGGGCAGGCGCTGCCCCCGGCCCCGCGGCCCTGCGCCTTTAACGGGCGGCGGGAGGGGGCCGGCAGACGCCGTGGACGTGCCGCTGCCGCCGCCTCCTCCCCGCCCCGCGCTCTCCTTCCTGCCAGGCTGCCGCCGCCGCCGCGCAGGGACCGGCCCGGCTGCTCCGCCTCCTCCGGCCGCCGCTCCGCTCGGGCCCGCCGCAGGGTGAGTGGCCCGCTCCGCTCCCCGCCCGCTGCCGCGGCGCTGGCGGGAGCCGCCGGCCGGGCTCGCCCGGGGAGCCGCACGCGCAGCGCCCGCCCCGGCTAGGCCCCGGCGGGGGGACGGACCCTGCCCCGCTCCGGCCGGGCTGCGGGGGGTCCCTGCGGGGCGGGCCGGGCCGGGGGGAGCCCGTGTGGGGGGGGGAGGAGGCAGCCCCCAGACCTGTGCCGTGGGTTGAGCTGCTGGGGGAGGGGCGCATGGGAGGGATCTGCCTTGGGGGTGCCAGGGAGAGGGATCCTCTTGGAGAGGGTGTGTGGGCCCGTGTGTGTGTGGGGAGGTCCCACGTGGAAGGGGTGCGGGGGGGCCCCGTGGGGGGCTGTGTGTGTGTGCGGGGGGGGATCTCATGGGGGGCTGTGTGGGGATCCCGTGGGGAGATTGGGGGATATCCCCTGGGAAGGAGATCGGGGGCTGTGCAGGGGAGAGTATGTGTGTAAGGAACCTCATAGTTATGTGAGGAGGCCCAGCCTGTGGAGAAGGGAGGCCCCTGGGGGGATGAGAGGAGGGTTCCCTAAGATTATGGGGCTAAAGGGTTGGAACATGGGACTGAAGTGCGGGTCCAGACCTGCCCGTGTCTCACACTGGAAGGAGGGGTGCTCTCTCAGCGGGGCTGTGGGGTTTAGGGTGAGGGTGGGTTAGTCTTCCCTCTAGGGATGCAATGGGGTTTTGTTGTGTGATTCAGTGATGTATTTACTAGTCCCCCACCCCCCCACTCCCTGGTTGGGGGTGTGGGGAGCCTGGTGTTGGGCATGTGGTCTTGTACTCTGTTGCTATTTCAGGGCCTTAGCTGTGATCTCTGATGCTGTTCTTACTGGAGATTGGGGATGTAAATAGTTTCCAGTCCCTCTGAGCCTGTGAGATGCACTGTAGCCTGGGAGTTGTTGGTGCTCAGCACCTCACAAGTTCAGGCCCAAAGAGGCTGCTGTTCTGATTTTTTGGGGGGAGCTTAATTTTAATGTAACTTGCTCCTTAAAACTTGTTGAAAATGTGTTAGAAGTGTTGAACATGAAGGGCGTGTGGGGAGAAATGGAGAGATTTCCTTGCTTCTGACAGTGGTGCTGGAACAATTTGCATAGTGGGGGTGCTGAGAGCCTTTGAACCAAACTGTAAACCCTCTATACGAGGGAAACCACTTCAAGCTGGGGGTGCGGCCACACCCCTAGTTCCAGTGCCTATGGCATTTGGACACAGTCGTCTTTGGATATTACAAAACCGTCCTTGCTAGGGATGATTTTTTGCCCTTGGAAAATACTAGACTGACCCAAACATCATGTTTCACGAAAACACTTTCCCTGAATCTCCCTAAAAGATGTTACCTGCTGTCTTGTAAATATTTAGTTCAAGTATGGACATCTTGCTTATGAATGCCATGACTGTGGATAATGTGCTGCTTTACCCTCATGTTAAGAACCGCTATATTTAAAAAATTAATGAGCGAAAGGAAACCTTGCTTGTATTATTGTAAGGAATAAATGTGATCAGCTACTTAGACTGCAGGAGTAAGCTGCATAATCACCTCTTACAGGAGTGATTTTAAATGAAGGAGCATTTGGTACTTTCTGCCTTTGTAATTCCTTATGTAAAGGAAGGAGGGACAAACTGAGTCTTAAGAATGTCCAGCCTAAACTAAGAACGGCTTTTATGGGGCTCTAGCAGTAATTTGGCTAAATTCAGTTTCAGATAAGCTGATGAGTAGATGAATTATTACAAGTAGGTGTCCCTGCCATCGATTGGGGTGCACAATAGAAAGTTTTGGAGGACATGCTAGCTCACTGCTTCTTAAAGTTAGACTTCAAAATGCAAACATTCTGCACTTATGTTTTGCTGTATGCATAATATAAGGAAATCTAAAAAGCTTTTTATTCTTCAACAGGAGCACACTTAATTAAAGTCTCTTCTTAGAAAAATTACTTAGTGAACTAGTACAAAGCTTCAGAATCACAGATTTAAAAATAAACTTGGTGATGTTAGAAGTTCTGGAAGCATATTTAAAGATCTGAGGAAAACAGAAAGCTACTATGCTGTATATTTTGGAAATAACTCTTTCTATAATGGGTCCATCTCTTGATTTGTAGTGACAGCTGTACAACAAACATGCTATGTACAGAATTCATCATCATTTAGTCACTACACTAACATTGATAAAACTCTGCTTTAAGAACTGTTTATCTTGGAAAAAGAAAAGGAGTACTTGTGGGACCTTAGAGACTAACAAATTTATTTGAGCATAAGCTTTTGTGAGCTACTGCTCACTTCATTGGATGCATTCAGTGGAAAATACAGCATCCTATGAAGTGAGCTGTAGCTCACGAAAGCTTATGCTCAAATAAATTTGTTAGTCTCTCAGGTGCCACAAGTACTCCTTTTCTTTTTGCGAATACAGACTAACATGGTTGCTACTCTGAAACCTGTGATTATCTTGGAGAGCTTTATAAATTGCCTGTTTGTTTCTTCATAACATGAGAAGAAAGTTTAACTTACATTCCCTCAGAAAAAGAGAAGTTCATTGCCTTAAACAACAATGACTTTAAAAATCCCTCCTCTTTTAACAATTAGCCAGCAAAGCAGTCTGGATGCAAATCTATGGGATCAAAAAAAAAAAAAACCAAAAAACAAAACCCTGAAGTAAATTGAATTTATTGTAGCAATTTAAGACAATGTTTTTAAAAGGACACTCTTAGTCAGATTTGCTCCAAACTCAGTTCAAAACAATTTCCATAATTTTGAACTATTTGAACTATGTATTTTAACTAATACATTGTTTAAAAAATAAATAATTTCCTTGCAGTGCTAGCAACCAAAGTGCTGCAGCATTTAGTTTTGAGACTTGTTCGGTGAATTAGACTCTATATATGAAATAGACTAATCCGTTTCCATTAACTAAGTTGAGAAATACAAAATGTACTGCACGGTGAAATATAAGTAATTAACTCTGGAGAGGTACAAACTACTTTAATAATCTGAGTTTCAGAGGGGTAGCCATGTTAATCTGTATCCACAAAAACAACGAGCGGTCCGGTGGCAGCTTAAAGACTAACAGGTTTATTTGGGCATAAGCTTTCATGGATTAAAAAAAAGACCCACTTCTTCAGATGCACCAATAATCACGACTGGTGCATCCAATTTCATTTTTATTTTTTAGCACCGGGAAGTACTTTTAAAATGGAAAAGAAAGATGGGGTTGAGGAGGATATCTTTGGTATTTTTTAAAAAAGCAAATAAGTTAGGGATGCTGTGAGACAATATACACTTGCCTATAACGAAAACATTTTTATAACCCAGTTATTTAAAAGCAAGGACATAAAGAGTTAAGGACATCTTACACCTTACTGTGCACAAAATGAATGCATTTCTCTTCAGGAAATGCATATTTCATTACAGTATAACAACCTTAACTCTGTCCCTTATGTTGTTGTTTTTTATGTTGTAATTTTTTTGTCTTGATAGTGATATTTGAATACTCTATACTTACTAGCAAATGGGAATTATCAGTTAACATCAACTGACAGTACAGTATCTTAGAAAAATATGTTCTGCTTTTTCTTTAGAATAATGTATATATAATTATATTGGAAAAGTGCATATATTATGAACGTGCACTTGCATTTTAGGCTGGACAGTGTATAATTACATTTCTTTCCCAAAAGCAATGCTGTCTGTATTTTGAGATCAGCAATGATTATTGGGAGGTCAGAGTACAGGCTGTTTTGTGATGTACTCTTCTTTATAAAAATATTTATAAAGGGCTGTGTAAGACTAAGGTCCTTAACTGTTTATCTTGTCTGAAGTGCTTGAGCTCTGTGTGATAGGCATCTGTCTGCGTTTTTTTTTTTTTTAGGGTTTTGTAATGCCACCCATCACTGTGCTATCAGAGCGCCTTCCCCAGAGGCACAATGTTGCTATTTCACATTCTAATTGCTTTTAACTTTTGTATTTACGTATAAGAATACACACGCTTTCAGTTTAGTAAATGTTTGAAACAGATAAAGAAAAACGTTGCTCAAAAAGCTTAAGTGTTTGCCATGAAAATCAAAAAGAGATTTGGTTGGTACATTACGCCTTCCTTCAAGTATTGTTTGTGTTCCAGTTTTCTCAAAGTAGATCCCTAACATTATGTGGGTTTGGGTTGGAAGTGATTATCTTCCTTGTAGAGCTCCTGTGCCTAAATTTGGTTGCAGTTTCCATCCATGAGCAGGCTGTATAACTCGCTTTACCACATTTTTGCTGTTACATCTTATGCTTATGTTGCTTTTTGTGTGCTATGATTAAAATATAACTTTTGCATATAACTCATAGTGAGGAAAGGTTGGGTTTGGATGAAAATGACCTGAGGTTTTGTTAACTAGACAATTTTATTATTGCTTTTTTTTTTTAAACTTAACTGTCTAGTCAGTCTTTAAAATATGCTTTAAACTCTGCTTAAAAGGTGAGGAGGGAAGAAATGTTAAATAAAGAAATCCTCAGTTGTTTGTGTGGTGTGAGGGGAAAAGGTGGAGGGGAAGGATAAAATAAAGCAGCTGGGCAGGCTAAGTTTTGTTAAAATTATTGAAAGGGAAGGGCAGGACTTGCTCAAGCCTGCATACAGCAGTGTGATTATTCAGTTCACTATATAACAGCTTTTTTTTTTTTTAACATCGTTCCATACTCCACCTATTTCTGAGATTAGATGATCATAGGTCAAAATACTTGAGTCACTGCTGAGACCTGGTTACCAGACAATAGTTGATGCTTAACAAAACTTTTTAGAAGCTGCAATTCTTTACAGAGTTCAGTGAGTGTGTGGAAAAAGTCCTGTTTAGGTCTGTGCTTTAAATGATGACTTACTGTGCTGGAGAAAGCTGAAGAGTGAAAGCTTTTACACTGGAAAAGAAGTTAAATAGTTGACATATAAAAATATAGAAACTTATAAAATATTCCAAAGGAGGATAGATGAGAAATATAAGGAAATTGCATTGAAATCTGGCAACTTTTCACTCCATCAGGGTGATTGTAGTTCCAGTTGTGGGGCAGATAATACAATAGTAAATATTTAGCAAATCAAGTAAAATCATACTCCTGCATGTGATGTACACAGATTTCCCTTAATATTTATAACACTTTGGATACATGTTCTGGCTTTTAACTTTTCCTCAGGTAGTGGCAAAAAGTAGCAGAACTGAGCTGTTTACAAACTGACACTATGGCATAATTTTTGAGGGTTTCTGTAAAGTCATATGCCCACCAGGTGAATGGGGCCCTCAAAATATCAGTTTCTGGCTTAACTGTATAATTGTTGAGGCCACTAAGACTGTGAATTGCTGATCTAACTATCTGCTCCAGACAAATCAAACTTTGCTATTACTGTTTGTTTGTATTGCTCTAGCCCGAGTTGTAGAATGGGACCCCATTGTGCTAGGTGCTGTACAAACACAGAACAAAAATTGTTCCTGTCCCAAAGAACTTACAAACTTAAGTAAGTGTTGATTGTGCTAAATTGTGGCTGGTGTGGGGGGCAGGGTGGAAATTACAAGAAGATCATGCTTGACAGCGTTTTCGTGCTTCTGTGTGCTTGGTTGATTGCTGTAAAAACAGCATCCAACAGAAATAAATCGGCTCTTCTTTCTGACTAGCGCTGTCGTCTTAGAAATAGTTCTCGGCCACATTAAAATGCACAAGTTGATAGAAAGTAGGATTCAGAGGAGAGTTTTTCCATCCCAGATCACTCTGATTCAGGCAGAGCAGAGACTTGAATCTGGGACTCCCACATCCCAGGCCAGTGCCCTAACCACCAGACTGTAGAGTATAGTTTCAAAAGATAGATAGAACTATTCCTCTCTGCCACCGCCTTCCTGCTGAAACACTCAGTGATTGCCTTGTTTCTGGTTGGTCTAGGCTGGATGTCTGACCCATGCTACATTGAAATGGCCTTGTGCTGCTCCATGTAAAATTAAGAATCAGTTTTGGGTGGGGGAAGGGGAGTGGCAGATCAGATCCTGGCCCCGCTTAAAACAAATACAGGAATTGCTCAGGCTTCTATGACAGGTTTCAGAGTAGCAGCCATGTCAGTCTGTATCCGCAAAAAGAAAAGGAGTACTTATGGCACCTTAGATTCTCTAAGGTGCCACAAGTACTCCTTTTCTTTCTTCAGGCTTCTGTATTACCTGTAATTCCTCTATTGTGAGTTTGGTTCACGGGGGAACTAGAAGTAACTTCTATGTTGGATTCTTTGCACATGAACGCTGCCCAGCAGAATAATTGCTTCACTGCTACTGGCTGTGCTCAGGAGTGCTGTGATTTAATTAGATTATATTTGAATGAATACATACATCTTTATAAATGAGCTTAAAGGGACACGGTCAGGTCAACTGAGGCCCTAAAAATAGGTGCTAGGCTTTGTAAAAGGCTTGTTTTGACAAGTACGGCATTAATAAAATCTTAAATGGAGACCCTCTGTTACGGAAGGAATTACTTTCCCTTGTAGTGTTCTCCACCCAAACATTGCAGCATCCTGTTAGTGTGTGAAATAACAGAAAGTGAAACTACAAAGAGGAGTGACTAGTCTATCTTTGCCCAAGGTCACTGGAATACAAGGGCAGGGGGAGGAAGGGAGGGGAGGAAGAGTAGGTGTGTGGGGAAGAGGTTCTGGTGATCTAAGTTGTTAATATAGGTATTATGTGTCTATTTAAAATTAACTTTAAACCTCCTGGTCCTTTTATTGCTCCTTCTGAACCTTAAGTGTAGGATTTTGATGTTTGTAATTTCCCTTAAAGTGCCACACACAGGGAGGGAGGTTTGGAGTTGCTTTGTGGTGGGTGTGTGGAAAGTCTGGAAGGTTTCTTTTCTGCTTGTTTTTATACCTGAGAAATATCAAGTCTCCCTAGTCTTTGCTGGTGGTCTTTTTGGAGGACCCAGGGAAATGAACTGGGAGCTACCTCGGCCCTTATTTGTGGTGGGTTGGGAGCTTATATGTGGTGGTTAGCTTTTGATTTGAAGTTTTGAACAGTTTCAATATAAATCACTTCCTTGCTATTTGTGATGTCAAAAATCTAATAATTCTGCAGTTCTCCATCTCTACCGTGCTTATCCTAGAGGGCTAAGATCTGAATCCTTGATATTGGTGGGAGGGAGGAGAGAAGCAAGTGAAGTCTTTTCCCCACAGAAGACTTCTAAAGACTATGAAAGACAAATGACACACACCCTGTGTTTTTCTTTGTGCATCATTTTGTGGGTTACTTTGCATGTTACCTTCTGTAGGTTGTAATATATCTGCAAACAAGTAATGCTTGCAAGCCACACTTCTTATTGTGGTGTTAATCCCTTTTACCTATAACAATGTCCTCCAGCAGCGTTTACAGTTAACACCCTTGCTTTCATTGACGTGCCAGCAGGATTGTCCAATAAACTTTGTTAGGGTTGGTAAATAAGAGTAAATCAAGCAGTGGCATTTCTAGTTGTCAGTCTTGATTACTCTTTCCAATGGGCTCTTCCCAGGGATCACATAATAGTCCGAAACTTGGTCTACACCATACTTTTTTCTTTAAACTTCCCACCACTGGTGTGGCTTCACCTTGGGAGCATTAGTGGACACCAGACTCCAGGGTTCCAGACACCCCTGTGTCTAGATCTACTCTGAATAGGATTATCTGGGTTCATTTGTAATGCCTACTGATGGTTATTGTGGTTATTGTCAACACTCATCCCTCAAAATCAGCAACCCCCTATTTTTCTGTAGAAAATCCATTTTAAAATATCCCTGTGAAATGTCTCATGTGATTTCCTCACTCCCCTTCCACCTCTTTCTCCCCCCCCCCCCCAATACTCTCCTTAAAGTATACAGGTGTTGCTGATGTTACAGAACCTAGTCAGTCACTTAAAGCATCACTGTGAGGAAGCTGGGTTTGGGTTTATTTCCTCAATCTTTCATGAACTTCAGTTCCTTTCTGTTCTAGATTGTACCTATTAACTAGGTGGAAGGGTTGACAAGGCCAATTTGTGGATATTCAGGCCATTGAGTGTATGGGGTCAGTTAACCCAAAGAAAACAAAGCTTGACTTAGAATCCTCTGAAACACCCATATGATTTCTAAGGACAGTTGGGAAAAGAGGTGTATATATGTTCCCAGGATTCATGCTGCTTTCCCCCATGCAATAAATGTGAACGGGCTCTCTTGAGGATTGGATTGTTTCTTGATGGCTTTCTGGAAGCAACTTGAGTAAGTTAATTACAAGCTACATTCGTAAGCTCTTTCATAGTTTAGATCAACAGAAATACAATTATGCATGTGTTTTGGATTTCTTGGCCTCTTCTTTCCAAAACTCCTACAATTTTTCTAGCATTTCTTGTACAATTGAATGTTGGTTTAAAGTGACATAGCACTGTAGACATAGAAGACAAGGCTTGAGCAAATAGAGAGCATGTAGGGTAAGTATTTCCTTACTTACCCACACCCTTCTGGCACAAGCCAGCTTCTCCGGTTACTCTGCTGTTACCCATGCTAGGGGGGCTACGTGGGTATGTACACCACACGCTGCTGACAGATGTGTAGTGCACTGCAGACATACCCTTCAAAGATGTGGACAAATTGGAAAAAGTCCAGAGGAGAGCCACAAAAATGATGAAACATTTCGAGAACCTGACCTGTGAGGAGAGGGGTTGCTTTTTTTTTTTTTTCTTTTTTAAAAGAAAGGGCATGTTTAGTCTTGAAGACATATTAGGTCATCCTCTCGGCCTTCTTTTCTCAAGTATGTTAAGGGCTGTTAAAAATAGTGTACTGATCAATTATTCTCCATTCCCACTGAAGGTAGGACCAGGAGTAATCTGCTTAATCTTCAGCAAGGTTAGATATTAGGAAAAGCTTTTTAGCTATAAGCATCCTTAAGCACTGGAACTGGTTACAAAGGGAGGTTGTGGAATCTGCATCATTAGAGGTTTTTAAGAACAGGTTGGACAAACACCTGTCAGGATAGTCTGGGTATAATTCTTCCTGCCTCAGTGCCGGGGGCTGGACTAGATGACTTCTCAAGATCCCTTCCAGCCCTGCATTTCTCTGAGTCTTTGGGCAGGGACTGTCTTTTTGTTGTGGGTTTGTACAGTGCCTAGCACAATGGGGCCCTGGTCCATGATTGGGGCACCTAGGTGCTGCTGCAATAATAATAATTTGGAGGACAGGAGTGACGAGAGAATAACTTTTCTTTTTTTTTTAAAAGACCAGCTGGGAGATTCTAGCACAATACCAGGACGCTTGTCTTGGGGAATGACACACCAGTGTAGGTCAATCCTGTGCATTGCATGGTAAGGGGTCTACTGCATTTATGCAAGAACATAGGAAGGAAGTTGTTGAGTATTTAGAAAGTGATAGTAACTATATCTTTTGACACTCCTATCACTCGGTTAAGGAATGTGCTGGCCCTTTTTTTCCCCGGAGCAGTGTGCTTTTGCCTGCACTAATTCTTCCAGATGTTTGCAGTATATCGGCAGCATTCCATTGCTCTCAGGAAGATTTGAGTGCAGTCAGAATCTGTTTGTGACTGTTTAGGTGCCAAGGAAGATGACTCAGCAATCATACGAGGCACAGGTATTCTGGGATAGCTCCAGGATTCGGCTAGGTTGTGACTGATGGGTAAGGGAACTACAAATGTCATTAATTGATAATTCAACTGTTGGATTAATCTTTGATCACTGGCTGAGGCATTTTTCTCCTAACCCTTTTGCTTCAGAGTTTAAAGCCAGAAGAAAAGTTTGAAAAGAAGGGAGTCCTCTTCAGACTTCATCCAGTGAGCAAAAACTTGAATCCACAGGAATTGAACTGTCCCCGAAGTCCTTGTGCTGTATCTTCAGAGTGCCAGAAGAATCAAAGGTTTCAGAGTAACAGCCGTGTTAGTCTGTATTCACAAAAAAAAAAGGAGTACTTGTGGCACCTTAGAGACTAACCAATTTATTTGAGCATAAGCTTCGTGAGCTACAGCTCACTTCATCGGATGCATACTGTGGAAAATACAGAAGATGTTTTTATACACACAGATCATGAAAAAAATGGGTGTTCATCACTACAAAAGGTTTTCTCTCCCCCTACCCCACTCTCCTGCTGGTAATAGCTTATCTAAAGTGATCACTCTCCTTACAATGTGTATGATCAAGGTGGGCCATTTCCAGCACAAATCCAGGGTTTAACAAGAACGTCTGAGGAACAGTGGGGAGGGAAAGGAATAAACAAGGGGAAATAGGTTACTTTTTATAATGAATCAACCATTCCCAGTCTTTATTCAAGCATAAGTTAATTGTATCCAATTTGCAAATTAATTCCAATTCAGCAGTCTCTCGTTGGAGTCTGTTTTCAAAGTTTTTTTTGTTGAAGGATAGTCACTTTGAGATCAGAAATTGAGTGACCAGAGAGATTGAAGTGTTCTCCGACTGGTTTATGAACGTTATAATTCTTGACATCTGATTTGTGTCCATTTATTCTTTTACGTAGAGACTGTCCAGTTTGGCTAACGTACATGGCAGAGGGGCATTGCTGGCACATGATGGCATATATCACATTGGTAGATGTGCAAGTGAACGAGCCTCTGATAGTGTGGCTGATGTTATTAGGCCCTATGATGGTGTCCCCTGAATAGATATGTGGGCACAGTTGGCAACGGGCTTTGTTGCAAGGATAGGTTCCTGGGTTAGTGGTTCTGTTGTGTGGTACGTGGTTGCTGGTGAGTATTCGCTTCAGGTTGGGGGGCTGTCTGTAGGCGAGGACTGGCCTGTCTCCCAAGATTTGTGAGAGTGTTGGGTCGTCCTTCAGGATAGGTTGTAGATCCTTAATAATGCATTGGAGGGGTTTTAGTTGGGGGCTGAAGGTGACGGCTAGTGGCGTTCTGTTATTTTCTTTGTTAGGCCTGTCCTGTAGTAGGTGACTTCTGGGAACTCTTCTGGCTCTCTCAATCTGTTTCTTCACTTCCGCAGGTGGGTATTGTAGTTGTAAGAATGCTTGATAGAGATCTTGTAGGTGTAGGTGTTTGTCTCTGTCTGAGGGGTTGGAGCAAATGCGGTTGTATCGCAGAGCTTGGCTGTAGACGATGGATCGTGTGGTGTGGTCAGGGTGAAAGCTGGAGGCATGTAGGTAGGAATAGCGGTCAGTAGGTGTCCGGTGTAGGGGGGTGGTTATGTGAATCAAAGTATGTTATGCTATCGTGGCTCCCTGTAGGACCTGGTGGTTCCATTTTAGCTGTTGAATTTCAGTGGCTTCCAGATCAAATGTGCTCCGTTTACAAGTAGAAGGGTATTTTGCATTTGCAGGGCAGGCAGTCGGAAACCAAAATGGGATCCGAAACTGAAGATCGGTTCCTGAAAGTGACTGTCTTTAAATAGCCACTCTTCTGCCCACAATCACCCTTTAGGGATCTCTACTGCTTCAGTGGACAGAGGTCAGTCCTGCTCCTGAAAAGCAGATGATGTTCTCCCTTGTCTGTCCTCCCCAAAGCCATTTCAAACATTTTGTTATTGCTATAAAACTCAACTTCCTTGTGAGCAAATCATATTATCTTAGTGTCAGACAGTGGTTCTGACTCAGATCGTATCAAGAAACTTGTCTTTGTCCTGCTGTTTGTGGCACCTATGCATTTGTACACTTAAAAACTCACAGCCGTAGGGGAGGGGGATAAGGCATCTCTTGTGCCTCCATGATCCCAGCTCCCAGCATACTTTAGAGCACCACTGGAGTGACGTTAAATTTTGCCCAGCTGCCTGCGGCCCCTAAAGGTGATTCCGGCATCTGGGGATCCCCTGAGCCCAGCAGTGCTCTGGCTGCACACCAGGGGTCATGATGGGCTGCTCTTTGCCACTGGGGGAAGCGGAGGGTAATTCTGAGGGGCTGGTTGTCTCCGGTTCCTTTGCCCATGAAGTTTCTACTGGTTTGAAAGTACATACTGCTACTACTAGTATATCCTATTTGAAGCATTTAAACTAAGTGGGAGGACCATATCCTTTGGTATCAAGTGTCTGTACAAATACCTGTCGGGAATGTGCAGCATCAATGCTGAGGCGTGATAGGAAGGACTATGCTACTTTCTCCCTAATCTCTTTGTTAGTATTGTAAATAGTTGACATTCAGCTATGAAATGGATGCTCAACAGATCAGGCTGCAGGGAAACATTATTTTTCAAAGTCCAAAGTGTAAACTGTTTGTTCTTTTGGTGGGAACTGATAGTTGGGGGGAGGGGGAGGGCTGCTCAGTGACACTGCCTGAACTTGGAAAGTAGGGAAGAAAATAAAAAGCAAGTCTGAAGCAGCATCCTCCCAGTCCTGGAAGCTCTAGTTCAGTGGTCACCGAGCTGTAGATTAGGATCAGTCAGTCAATTGCGGAGCCTCAGCCAGTCAATTGCGATCTCCAGCCCCTAAAAGTTTGGTGGTGCAGTGGGGCTAAGGCAGGCTCCCTGCCTGCCTGCCCCAGCCCCATGCAGCTCCTGGAAGTGGCCAGCACGCCCCTGTGACCCCTGGGGCGGGGCAGGGGTCTCCGTGTGCTGCTCCTGCCTGCAAGCACCGCTCCTGCAGCTCGCATTGGCTGGGAATGGGGAACTGTGGCCAATGGGAGTTGTGGGGGTGATGCTTGCAGGCAGGAGCAGCACCTGGAGCCATGTACTTCCCTCCCTTTCCCCCCATGGGCCTCAGGGGTGTGTTGGCCGCTCCTGGGAGCGGCGTGGGGCTGGGGCAGGCAGGGATCCTGCCTTAGTCCCGCTGCGCCGCTGACCAGGAGCCGCCCAAGGTAAGTACTGCCTGGCAGGAGCTCGCATCCCGAAGCCCGCACCCCATCCCCCTCCTGGAGCCTGCACCCCAAATCCCCAGCCCTGACCCCCCTCCCAGAGTCAGTACCCCGCCTGTACCCCAACACTGCCCTAGCCCAGAGCCTCCTTCTGCACCCAGACTCCCTCCCAGAGCTTGCTCCCTAACCCCCTGCCCCAGGCTCAGCATGAACCAAACTCCTCGTCCCCAACCCAGAGCTCGCACCCCCTACTGAACCCCAACCCCCTGTCCCAGCCTGGTGAAAGTGAGTGAGGGTGAGGGAGAGCAATTGATGGGGGGGCGGGGCCCCGGGGAAGGGGTGGGGCCTCAGGGAGGGGGCAGGGTAGATCCTGGGTTTGCACTTAAATTCAAAAAGTGAGCTTGTGCGTAAAAACTTTAGAGACCACTGCTCTAGTTGATGGCAAAACTTCTCAGATGGGTCTCAATTATGATTTTATTTAGTGCAGCAGCAGGCTTCCTGGAGAAATTGAATGAGAAGTACCTACATCTCTCTACTACTTTTTAATAAGGTCATTTTCATATCTAAAGCCTGTGATACGCTATCAGGTTCGGGTTGCATGCTAAATTTAGCTTAGTGCATGTGTATGTCTAAAACAGCTTCTTTATTAAATAAATAAAATTAAATTAAAAAAAAAGGCCAGTGTCTCCTTAATAGGGTAGATTCTACAAAATGCAGAATCATTTAGTCCTGTCTACCTACGTAGTACACCATTCTAATTGTGATTTGAGCAGCGCTCTCTACTTTTTTGCACCTTAAAATATACATGGGTTCAGTGAGATTTAGAATGTATCTCAAGGCCCTCTTAAAAATGACAGTTACCGTTTATGTGTTCTATTTTGCAGTTTCAGTTACGCCAAATGGATGTGCTGGCTAGTCAGCTGTCCTGTCACATGACTAATGTCTGAAAGATGGTGTATATTATGGGTAGCGTACTTCCATTTTTAATTGCCCTTCCTTCTGCCCCCCTCCCCAAATACATTTTTGGAACCTTTTCAACTTCAAATCTTGCATGTGAAAATCTGTGGCCAGAGACTTTTTCACTAAATACAAGATCATCAGGAACTGTTCTTAGTGTGCCACAAAAAATGGCAGGCAATTTGGTTTAGATTCACCTAGTTGAGATGTGATGTGCGGGACTACATTTTTGAACTTCAGTGGCATGTCCAGCATTGAAATAGGAGTAAATCTACAGTGGGGGAATTTTGGAGATACTGGTTGGGTAAGCATGGAATGGATGGACCTGAGCCTTAAATTCCCTGTAAGCTGCATGGCCTCACAGCAGCTTATTTAGTGCCTCGCAGGTGCTCGGGGAACCCGCCTGGAGACCTGTCGCGGCTGTGGGAGGGGCACCTGTCCCCTGTCCCCCACCTAGCTTAGCCCGCAACCTACTAGGGCGCTCAGCCTGCGGCCAGGACCTGCCAGGGTGGTGCAGCCGGATTGGCCCCAGAGCGGCCCGAACCCAGATGCAGCTGGGGTGTCCCTCCCCGGGCTCGGACCTGCTGTGGCTGGGGGAAGGGCACCTATCCTGCAGCCCCAGCCCCAGAGTTCCTGCTTCTGGGAGAGGTGCCTCTTTCCCCCCTACCCCCAGCAGCCCAGGTGTTGCTGCAGGGAGAGAGCACTAGGGGCGGTCCTCTCTCCCCCTGCTGTAGCCCCGGAGAACCCTCTTGCACTTCAGACCCCTCATCCCTGGCCCCACTCCACAGCCTGCACCCCCAGCCAGAGCCCCCTCCCATGCTCCAAACCCCTTGGCCCCACCTCCACAACATGAATTTTGTTATGTGCACTACTGTGGAGGTGATGTGTCACACATCGCCTCCATAGTGGTGCACATAACAAAATTCATTCCACACATGGTTGGGAAAAATTAGAGGGAACCCTGTTGTATGGCCTGTGGAGCTGCTAATAGGATTATGGGACAATAAGCACAGGGAGAATGAGAGCCTTGACAGACTCGGAAGGACCCAGACTACTTAAACATCTGTTGTTGAGCTTTTTTTAAACGTTTTCCAAAATCCTGAGTATTCCCAGATGCCAATCTTAATTAATCTGAAGTTAAGTTTAAGCGTACAAATGAATAAGGATTAAAAAAATAACCCCCGCCCGCAGCTTATCAGACTTATCAGAACATTGGGAAAAACAAGCATTAGACTAGTGGGAAATTCAGACTCAACCTTCTGAAAATACGGAAATGCACATTTGGAGTCACCCAAACAGTCTTTAAGTTTGCTCTAGTTGTGATACAAAAATTTAGCAGACGCCAAGAATGTTTTATTTCATTGAATAGGGTCCTTCAGTCCTTTACAGTCTGTAGAAATGTGTCACTGGTTCCTGACTGGACATGACATCGTAAAGGTGGTCATTCCTGGTCTTTATTAAGATTCAATCTACTGACCGTACAGACCCCGTATCTAGTGAGTTCCTATATACACATATTTTGAGAATGCATCATGAATGGATAACACTAGATATTACTGAGTCGTGCCTTGAGTGAGGGGACTGGACTAGATGACCTCTCGAGGTTCCTTCCCATCCTATGATTCTGTGAAATGGAGGCAGTAACGTATGGCATACAGAGCAAAGATTAATGTGGTGAAAAGTCACCTCTCTCAGACAGGTCTGTATGAAACCAATGCCCAGTGGCTTGTATCTTCCGAACGAAAACTGCAAGGACAGTATCTTGCCCATGTTTATGATGCCTGGACCATAGGCAATTGGTTTCTTAAAACCTTTTATGGGTGGCTGTGGTAAGGTCATTCTAGTCATGCTGTAGACTTTTCAGATTTGGTGATGGGAGCCTTTAGCATTGGCCTAGGTCAATGAATTTACACGCCCTGTATGTATTCTCCCACCCCTGCCTTTCATTAGGGAAACAAAATGTTCATGATGAGCAACGGAACATGAACTGGGAAATTCCCAAGTGAATGTTGCTGCACAAAGTTAAACATACTGTATTTTACATGTAGTGTATCCTGTAAAATATGTAAGAGGTGTAACTTGGTTTCGGCTAACATTGTGGGAATAAATCTTAATTTTGGGAATTTCCTTAAACTTTGGAAACTTTTTACTCTATTGACACATTTAAATCAAAGTTCAGGAAATGGAGAATTCAGAGTTCCAAGAGCTTTAACTCTGCCGCATTATACAGCCTAAGGCTTTTATCACCTTGGTGTCTAAGTACCATAATCTTATATGTTGTATAGTATATACAAAATGAAAGGGCAGTTATACTGTGGGAAAACTGAACTCTAGAGTTTGCATTTTCCATGGAAATCCTTGAGACACAAACTTGCTCAGCTTCCAAGTAAAGAGTCTTTTCCTAACTTCCAGATGTGCAAATTCAATCTGGGATGACCAGGCCAAATGATCTTTTCTGGTTTGTACCATATTTTCAGCAAAAAAGATGTGGTCCAAATTCTGCTCTTGCTTATATCTTTACAATTCCTTTAAATGGGTTTCATAGTGTAACAGAGGACAAAATTTGATCCAGCAATCAGAATTTAATTAACAGATGTGTTAATACATGAGGCAGAATAGAATCCAACGCAGTTTGTCAGCTGTGGGGCTCTGCAGTGTGTTCAGGAGTTAAAAAGTAGTGAAACTTATTATCTTATTTTAGTTGACAATGAGTCCTACAGGAAACGGATCTGTTGAGTAAGGTACCATTTTTACATTGGCATTTCTCAGAGTAGAACTAGTTATATGCTTAACAAGAAAAATGGGTATAGTGAGTAGTACTTAATGCAGCCTAGACAAGTTTACACTGTTCCTGGAACACTCATTTTTGTATTTCCTGAATTGTTGTTATAGGGTGCCACTTTAACACTGCATCAAGATGGTTATTTTTGCTTTTAACTTCCTAGGTTTGTGTGAGCAGGGGAAGTGTGTGGACTAGAGGGTAGGAAAAAAAATTCTAGAGTGATGTTGCTGGCAGAGTTTACAAGTTTCTCCATCGGCCATTTAAATTCCTGTTTCAATGATCCTGTTTCAGAGTAACAGCCGTGTTAGTCTGTATTCGCAAAAAGAAAAGGAGTACTTGTGGCACCTTAGAGACTAACCAATTTATTTGAGCATAAGCTTTCGTGAGCTACAGCTCACTTCATCAGTGAGCTGTAGCTCACGAAAGCTTATGCTCAAATAAATTGGTTAGTCTCTAAGGTGCCACAAATGATCCTATTGTGCACATTTATGCAGTGCATCTGACTAAGGGTCACCTGTTAACTGAGGGAGACTTTTCCTGCTTGTGCTGAGTATGCCGTTTTCAAGTAGTCAATATCTGAAATCTAAACACGTCTTAAAAAACTTAGCAAAGACATTAGTAAATGAAAATTGTTCGTTCCTGATGGGTTTTGAACTCTGGGTGTGTTCCAGAATTTCTAACCACTTTCTTTTAGAGAAACTTGGAGAACTTTGTGTTCTCACCTCCGATAATTCAAATGGCAGAAGGAATTTTTATCTCTAATCTCCTGGTCCAAGAGAATTTTCAGCCCAAAAGGTGAATGTTTCAAGAGTTGGATCTGAAAATGGGGTTAAAGCAGAGATGGTTTTGCAAATGACTGCTGTGTTACAGTGAATTGTGAAACAGATGCTTGCTGTCTCAATACATGCTGTTTGCAGTGACTTATTTGTTAATGCAGTAATCCCGTTTCCCTTCTTCTAAGGGAAACCCAAATCTCTCTGCTACTTAAATATATTTGTGGGGTAAATAATTTCTTTAAACTCTGTGTTGGTTCAGTAAATTATGTCTAATATGCCACGCAATCTGTTAATAATTGTGATTTCCTCATTTGAAAGGTTTCAGAATAGCAGCCGTGTTAGTCTGTATCTGCAAAAAGAAAAGAGACTTGTGGCACCTTAGAGACTAACAAGTTCATATGAGCATAAGCTTTCGTGAGCATCCGATGAAGTGAGCTGTAGCTCATGAAAGCTTATGCTCAAATAACCTAGTTAGTCTCTAAGGTGCCACAAGTACTCCTTTCCTCATTTGAAAGTGTTGTTAATCACTCTTTTTAAAATTTTGTCTCTCTCCAAAGTAGCTTGGTAGGTAGGTGGGTCAGATCTTCTTTAGTACTTCAGATAGCTGGGACATCCCTCTTTCTGTAGAGGTTTGCTGTCAGTTACTTATTTTGTGCATTGCTGTTTAACAATAGGATCATTGAGTCACGGAAAGGTTAACAAAGCACTTTTTTGTCAGTTGCTCAGTCTTTTTGTGTGGTTGTGTGAACAGCAGACTGAGCAGAAATAATGGAAAAATCTTGTTACTGAAATGACCAGGGTCAGCATGCTGCATTGCTAGGGCAAAGACCTGCTTGGGCTTCTGGGTCTCTGGCTGTGAAGTCGGATAGACAATGAATGCTTTTCTGGTTCCGTTGCGAGACCACTAACTATTAGTTTGTAGGAAACATTCACATTTAATAAAAAGAAAAGGAGGACTTGTGGCACCTTAGCTGTAGCTCACGAAAGCTTATGCTCAAATAAATTGGTTAGTCTCTAAGGTGCCACAAGTCCTCCTTTTCTTTTTGCGAATACAGACTAACACGGCTGCTACTCTGAAACCTTTCACATTTAATAGTGTCAGCTGTCTGGTTCCGAATCCTCACAATTGCTCTTGTTGCTGTAGCTTCTAGTTCAATTTTAAAACCCCCCTTTTAACAATGAATGTGTTTGGCTCCCTAAATCAAGGGTTAGAAAAAGGGTGAATTTGTAATCCTTAATTATGATGGATTGGAACACTCATAGTCAATCCTAGTCAAACAGGCAACGTTTCGGCACCTCTTCTAGAGGCAGCGTGATGTTTTCCTGCTATGGAGTTCGAATATCCAGATGAACGAAGTAGACTCCCTGCGTGCATGCTGTCACGGCCAGGGACTGCTCGATTGGATTTTGGTGGTTTCTGGAGGGGGTTCAAAAGCCGTTCTGGCTTAAAAAATATTTGTTTTTGCAGTAGCACCTTGAGGCCTCCACCTTGTTGTGCTAAGCACTGTAAAACCCTATAACAGATAGCCTTTGCTCCAAAGAGTTTATAGTCTGAGCATAAGACAAAACAACAGTGGGATGCAATAAAGATGAAAGGTGCACCAGGTAAGAATGAGCCGACTTAGCTCAACCATGTCAGCACACCAGCTGCTTAGCTGTTGCTAAGTTTATTGCAGCCTCACGGCACAGTTGTTTTGAAGAAGGATTTGAAGGAGGTCAGTGCTTTGTGGGCTCTTGTTGGGAGCTCCTTCCAAGCATAAAGCATGGCACTGGAGATAGAAAGTTAGACAAACACCTTCAGGCAGAGTGGAAATGAAAGCCATTTCTTGGCTGAAAACAAACTGCGTCCCAGGGCTCTATGACATATGTATAGATGCATGCCAAGTGTTGGTGTCTGTATTGCATTCTGGGTGAGAGAATTGGTGTGTTCTCCTTGGAGGTGGCTTCTGCGTGTTTGCGCTTGACTGACGCGCATCCCTCTCCCCCAAATTGGACTGCATGAGTGCTTTCTTGCAACACTGCACACTTAGAGCAGAGATGATAGAGGCAGGGTGGTTCCCAGTTGCCTGCCTGCCTGCCTTCTGCTAATGTCTTGGGGAAGGCATGATGATAAAGAAAGATGCTCTGTCTCTAGCACCAGCCAGAACTTTTCCACTAGTGCAATTCAGATTAGCAGAAGCCCTGTTTGGAGCTTCTAGATCAGCAGTGGGCAAACTATGGCCTGCAGGCCAGATCCGGCCCGCCAGCCGTTTTAAGCCAGTCCTCAAGCTCCTGCTGGGGAGCAGGGTCTGGGGCTTGCCCTGCTCCGGCGCTCCAGCTGGGGAGCAGGGTCAGGGGGCTGCTCCATGCTGCTTCTGGAAGCAGTGGCATGGCCCCCCTCCGGCTCCTACTTGTCAGGGCAGCCAGGGGCTTCTGCTGTGCACGCTGCCCCTGCCCCAAGTGCTGCCCCCGCAGGTCCCATTGGCTGGGAACTGTGGCCAATGGAAGCTGCAGGGGTGGTGCCTGTGGACAGGGCAGCGTGCAGAGCTGCCTGGCCGTGGGTCCGCGTAGGAGCTGGAGTGGGGACATGCCGTTGCTTCCAGGAGCCGCTTGAGGTAAGCGCCGCCTGGAGCCTGCACCCCTCACCCTGGCCAATGGGAGTGTGGAGCTGGTGCTCGGGGTGGGGGCAGCGCACGGAGCCCCGTGGCCCCCCCCACCTAGAAGCCGGACCCGCTGCTGGCAGCTTCCGGGGCGCAGTGCGGTGTCGGAGCAGGTAGGCACTAGCCTGCCTTAGCTGGGCAGCACCGCCGATGGGACTTTTAACGTCCCGGTCGGCGGTGCTGACCAGAGCAACCTAGTGCCTAACATGCCGTGACCCAGTATTGGGTTGCGACCCGAACTTTGAAAAATGCTGATCTAGTCCAACCCTCTGATCAAAGCAGGACCAATGCATCCTCCTGTATGGAGTATTAAAAATACATGCTAGTTTTCTTTTTTCCTAGTACCAAAATATATTAATTTACTACTTCTTTGATTAGTCATTTCCTTTCTCCTTGTTCCTTTCAAACTAGGATATAAAGGACTGCATGCATAGTTTTAAAATTAGACCCTAGCTGTACAGAGATTTTTATTTAACCTAAGACGAGGCCTAGGGTGCCTGAATTCTTAACTGGCAAGGTCATTATTCTGTTCCTTCATTAGTGGTGAAAGTGAGATGGCTATTTCCATTCTCATGCCTATTAAATATAAACGTATGAGTGTAGTTACCCAACCTTATTTGCACCATTGATCATACTGAGCATATATTTCCTATGTGATTTGGAAGCAAGTCTGAAACAAGCACTTGCCCTGTTAGTGCTAGGTATAGCACTGCTGGGAATGTGTGTTTACATATTTTGCTGAAAACCATGTTAAAGTCCCAAGTTCATTCAAGGCTGTCGCCCATCTCCAGCTTAACTCCCCCCCCCACCCCCCCCCAAAGAAAGGGGTTGTATGTGGCCTTTTGTAGCATAAGTGTGAACTGTTTAAAAGTGAATGGACAATACCTTGATTTTGTAGAGTCAGACATACGGTCACTGTTGGACTGCTTGGCACTGCTTTGTGGTCAGGTGTCTTTAGGGGAAAATGCCAGCAACCGAGCCCTGGGTAAATGTGCCCTTGGCCACTAGAGCTGGCATAAACAGTGCTCTGGGTAACTTATTAACATCTGCAAGGTCAAGTATAACTTTTGGTTCTCTACTTCCCTCTTACTTCTTCAGCCAGCAGCTGGGTAGAACCTTTTAAGGGTTGACAACACAGTTGCCAGCTTTCACGTGGTAAATCAGCACCCCGACTTTCATAATAAGCCAAAAATCAAGAATCCCATTTCAAAACAAGGCCAAAACAAGCCAATCCCTAAGAACCCAACATTCTGTGACTAGATCCCCCCAGCGTGCAGTCTGGGACTGTGGTGGGCCTCCTGTGCACCCCTGACTGTCTTGCCCCTGCTTGCCGTAGCTGATCAGATAAAAGAAGCAACAAGCTACGAGCCAAAAACTAGCCAACAAGCAGCTCACAAGCCAATTAAGCCAACAATAAGCCCCATTTCTACAACCCCCCCCCAGTTTGGCATGTCTGGTTGGCAATGTCTTGTCTTGCCCCTGGGACAGAGCTCCTTAGGTCAGGTAATAGAGATTGAAAGCTTGTATTTCATGTCCTGGCAAATAGACCCCAGTGAATAGTTCAAGACCAACAAAACTCCCCAACAACCAAAAAATAAACTGTAATTTAAAGCAAAGTTGATTAGCAAACAGAGAAAGCCAAGTCAGTCAAATACAAGTGGTTAAACAGAGCCACCCTTCTGTAGGTATGTGGAAACCTATTAATTGCATTAGTGAGAAGCTGGA
Organism: Natator depressus; assembly: GCF_965152275.1. Lineage (NCBI taxonomy): Eukaryota > Metazoa > Chordata > Testudines > Cheloniidae > Natator > Natator depressus. The sequence goes on along the minus strand of NC_134239.1, from coordinate 122,164,778 downwards.
AAAAATACTTTTATCCCTTAGAGTTCCTCTGTGTGGGTCTCTCTGCATTCGCCCTTTAGCATGGCAGTGTCTCTGAGGTCAAGTCGTGTCTCACTGTGTCCATACTGAAAGGTGGCATGTGCTCCCTACAGCAGGGGCACTTGAGTGAATCTGTCACTGGTGTTCATGCCACTGTGTCTTCTCTGCTCAGAGCTGCTCTTGATTACCCTGATAAATAGAACCTGCTCCTTGTGTGCACTGGTGCTCCCACTGTTGGAGCTTCACCAGTGAGGTTTGTGTGCAAAAACCTAGAGGCAGCCATAGTTTTCCAAAGTGAACGAGACCCTGCTTTTCTCACAAGTCCCCTTTCTTCTGACAAGTTTCAGCCCTTTATACATCAAAGTAGCACAGGGTACAAGCCCAATATTCCCCCCCCGCCCCCCATGAGTTGAGTTTAAATCTTCAGAGATCAGAGGCTGAGCCCGATCCCTAACCTGCTGCCCAGCCGTCTAGCCTCTTCCCTGCTCCCATTAAGAATGAGTTGGGCACAAAGTTATACGGATGAAAGGACGGATCTTTATTTCTCTTAAAAGAAATTGGGCACAACCAGTAATGCTTGCTCTTGGGATGTCAGGGTGAGGGAGTCGCATGAACAAGATGGTTAAAACCAAGTGGGTTGTACACACCTCTATCGTTACTCTCTATAAAGGTCAGTTTACAGTCAAAGGGTCACAGGTCCATTCTTCTGTCCCGGGGCTTATCTAAACACACAAGTTGTACCTCTTTAACTATAACCGTATAATTAAAATGATACAACCCCTCCAGTGTGGGTGCAGTTCCCATGGTATAAATGGGGTATTGCACATCCCTGTATGGGACGGGGAATAAGCTCTGCTGGAGTAAGGCACCTTGATACCAGTAGAACTGTGTCCATACTAGGGATTCTACTGGTATAATTGTCAGAAAAGAATTACACCCCTTACCAAAATAGTCATACTGGTACAAAAACCTGTAGATCAGGCCTTAGATGCGCAGTACTCAGCATGTCCTGTATGGTGACTATCAGACAATGTAAGAGAAGCCCGCAATGTGCAGTGGTTTATGGTGCGGCTCTGAGGGGAGGATCCTGCCCTAAGTATGTAGTCACACAATAGACCACAGCTGATCTGAAAGGGCCATTATTGTCTTTGGGGGGGGGTAAATAATGGTTTTAAATGCATGTAAATGATTTTTGTGCGTGATAAACCCAAGCTGTTGTAGTTGGTAAAGTCAGCTTCACTTACACTAACTTCTTTTTAACTTTCCAGACAGCTTATCCAAATAAGAACGTGCTGATGGCCTGATTATTTTCAGAAGTGCTGAACAGCTGCAGCGCCCATTGACTTCAGCTGGAGTTGTGGATGGATCGCATTTTTGAATATCAGACCTTAGAGAGCTGAATGAAATTTATTTCTGGCTTTAACTGCCACACAATTCAGAGTTGGAGCAGAAACTAGAATGCTCCCAGATACTTGAGTACATATAGCCGGTAAACCTGCTTGCTGTTCAGACTTCTTTTAATCTAACCACCGCTTTCTGGCTGTCAATCTAATAGCTTTTACTTTTATTTTGGCGTATAATCCTGTGTTAATGTTGAACTTTGTGGAGTGACTCTTTCTATGTAAGGACCCTTGGGAAAAGCAAGCTTTTGTTTTACTTACAAAATTCAGAACTAGTGGGTAATGTGAAAACAAGTTGTAAAAAACGAAACATGTCCTGAACAAAGTTACAGAAGCCATTGAATTGCACAGCAGATGGACGGGACTATTGTGAGTAAAGCAATTCATTTTTAGTCAGTGTGGTACTTTAAAACTGCAAGAAAGCTAAACTGAGTGTGGTTCTACTCTGAAGGCTGAGGGCTTGGCTACACTTACGTTTTATAGCGCTCTAACTTGCCGGTGCAGGGGTGTGAAAAATCACCCCCCCGAGCGCAGCAAGTCAGAGCGCTTTAAAACGCTAATGCTCATGGAGGTGGATTACCAGGAGTGCTTTCTCCCAGCGCCTGCGCGTGACCACGCTTGCACTTCAAAGCGCTGCAGCAGGAGCGCTCCCGCGACAGTGCTTTGAAGTTTCCAGTGTACCCAGGCCCTTAGTGTAAAGGGGCCACCTTCTCACTCAGCAGATCTGCCCTCTCTACTGTGTATCTGACTTCAGTGAAGAAATAAGGTTTTTTTTACAACTTCTTGCCCCTGCAGAAGCAACACAGCTCTGGGGGAGAGAACTGAATTCTTTTCAGGATTGCACAACAACAGAATTGTTAGCACAGTCAGCTGTGCAATGCCTTTGTTTTCAAATGGTGCCCTCAGTTACAGTGCCTCTGTGCAGGTGTACTGGGGGGTAATCTGGTCTTCAGAACTTCTCTAATGGTAGAACAATGGTTGCTGGAAAAGTAGCTCTGATGCAGTCCTGTTCAGATCGGGGGGGGGCGGGGGGTGGTGGTCCTGGGAAGGCTCAAATCAGGGATGTCAGCCTTCACAGTGAATTTCTCTTTGGTTTAAATCTGATGTGCTTTCAGCTCAGTCCCTCGGGACAGGGAAATGAAGGCAGGTGAGAGCTTATAGGAGAAACCTGGTATATTTTGAGAATGAGGCAGAGAAGCATCATTTCACAGTACCTGACTTCAGCCTTGCAGTGCGATGGATTGAAGAGCAGAAAAATACAGATCTGTTTCTCAACTCGCTTGCTTGCTAAGAGAAGGTGAAAGGGAAACAATTTAATCTAAAATCCACCCATTTAAGTCTTAGGTGTTAAAGGTCTCTGGAGGAGTTAACAGTTTGGAAGCCTGGGGAATGGGGGTGGGAAGGGTGGTTGGGAGTTCCTGAAATAGAGGGAATAGGAGGGTGGCACGTGTTGCTCACGGGGGAATGGAGGAATGCAAGGAGAGTCCCTAGTGTATGCAGTGTGCTTGGCCTACAGAAGCTATGAAGTGTGGTTAACAGTTTGGAATAAGGCACCGAAGAGATAACAAAAGGGTACCTCTCAAGTCATGGGGAAAGGATGCTAAGCGGATTCCGGTACTAGCGGGTAGGGATGTTAAGGATGTACAGGAGTATCGGATAGCGGGATCATTCTGAAAACTAAGATGGCTTATCATGGCTGTGCTACCAGTAGCACTACTGCTAGTCAAATTATTTAACCGCCTGGTTTCGTTCATCAGCCTCTCCTCCGTCTGCCCTGATTTCTTTTTGTCACTTGCATAAAAGAGGCCTGTTACAACTATTGTAGATAAACAGTCTCCCTTTCATAATTATTGTAAGAGGTATTGGAGTTACTGATGTTCAGTCACGAATTGTCTTCCTCTTTGTGTACGTACTTACATCTTTTAGAAATCTCATAGACTTTAAGCCCAGCCAGATACCTGGGGAAAACTTCTCTGTAGTAACTCGGAGCCCTCCCCATCTAGTGTTCCTTCACCAGCCGTTGGAGATATTTGCTGTTAGCAGTTGTAGATTGGCTACATGCCATTGTAGGAAGTCCCATCATACCATCCTCTCTATAAATTTATCGAGTTCAGTCTTGAAGCCAGTTAAGTTTTTTGTCCCCACTGCTCCCCGTGGAAGGCTGTTCGAGAACTTTACTCTGATGGTTAAAAACCTTTGTCTCATTTCAGATCTTGCTTGAGCTATTGATATGAATGGCATTTGTAGCTTCAGCTCAGTTCTCAGTGTGGAGTCCTTCTGCCCCTTCCTTGACCATAATCTTCTACTAGTAACTTGGCACTGGTGTTCAGGAGATGCTGTAGATTGTTTACGGTTGTCTGTGGTCTGTTTTTACAAAATCAAAGTCATTCAGTTGTGGGTATAACTATAGGCATCTATGACAGGTTTCAGAGTAACAGCCGTGTTAGTCTGTATTCGTAAAAAGAAAAAAGAAAAGGAGTACTTGTGGCACCTTAGAGACTAACCAGTTTATTTGAGCATGAGCTTTCGTGAGCTACAGCTCACTTCATCGGGTCATGCTCAAATAAACTGGTTAGTCTCTAAGGTGCCACAAGTACTCCTTTTCTTTTTTCTTTATAGGCATCTAATGCTCCTGGCTGATTAAGAGAGTCAGTCCTTGGTACTGCAACCTCGTTACTGTAATGTATGTGTCCTCTAAATATGCCCTTTCTGTAAGTACATGGTTAAAGGCCTTTGCTGAAATGAAACAAACTTTTGTGGAATTTAATAAATTAGTAATGTAAAGCAACTGAGCGTAGCCCAGCAAATGGCAGAAACAATAGCATGTTTGGAATGGAAAATATTTATCTACTGTGTATTTGCAGTGCTGCGATTGTGTTCAGCAAATGGTTTAATAGGATCAGTTTAGTCAAGGACAGAAAGAGATATTGACAAGTCTTGTTTTTTCCTCCCTGTTTTTTTTGTTTGTCTGTCATTAATTACTGTTTGCTTTAAAACACCAACTATGTTATGTTGAGTAACTTTTAAGCATGTTGCTAGCTTCTAGCCTTCCCATATATAGAGTTAAGTTTAATTTTAGGAGTCTGAGATTACAGTATCATGAGTACTGTAACACTTAACTGATTGCATTTGTGATTGATTTACCACACTTCTCTTCCAGAGGCTTTTCTAGTTTCAAGAGTACTAGTTCAAACAGGGCACATATGTTGGGTGCTCCTTTTGAATAGCGCATTGCATGCAAAAGTATTCATGTACAGTAGGTGCATTTAGGGGTTTGTGTCAAAGCTGGTGCAGTAATTCCTTTATTAAAATTAAAATCAGTGTTGATTTCTTGATCTTTTTTTTTTTTTGCACTCTTACTAATACTTATAGAGTTTTCCAGGTCACCTTGAAAACTCTTTCTACCGCTTGTGCCCCTTTTTTGCTTTCTGATGTGTAAAGAAGGTGAAAGTGATTTGTAATGTGGTTTTTTTCCTGTTCTTGGCTAAGATCTGGTCTACACTAGAAAATTAGGTCAGTTTAACTACATCGGCTCAGGGTGTGAAAAATCCACGCCCCTGAGCAGTGTAGTTAAACTGACCTAAACTCCTGTGTAGACAGTGCTAGGATTCTTCCCTCAAACTAGCTACCGCCTCTCGGGAGGTGGATTACCTACACTGACGAGAGAATCCTGTGCTGCTGTAGTGTTTTAAGCGTAGATAAGCCCTTAGACCCTGTCTACACTGGCAAGTTTCTGCGCAGTAAAGCAGCTTTCTGCGGCGTAACTCCCGAGGTGCACCACTGCCAAGTAACTTCGTGCTCAGAAACTGCGCACTTGCAGCACTGTGGAAAAAACACCACCCCACCCTGATGAGAGGCGTACAGCTTTCTCCGCCAGGGCTACGGCGCCGCGGTGCCAGTGTAGACACCCTGGTCAATTACCACACCCTGTTTGGCCTCTGGGAGGTGTCCCGCAATGCCTGTTCTCGCCTTTCTGGTCATCGGTTTGAATTCTACTGCCCTGCCCTCAGATGACCAACTGTGAGCCCCACCCCTTAAATTCCTTGGGAATTTTGAAAGTCCCCTTCCTGTTTGCTCAGTGGCACGTGCAGTGGTCTCAGTGCATCTTTCCAGGTGACCATGCCTGCTCCATGCACCAGCCGATCTCCCACTTGGAGCAATGCTGCGCAGCTAGACCTCGTCAGCTTCTGGGGAGAGAAGGCTGTCCAGTCCTAGCTGCGCTCCAGCTGTAGGAATTATGATACTGATGGACAGATTTCACGATGCATGACAGAAAGGGGCCATGACCGGGACGCACTGCAGTGCAGGGCCAAAGTGAAGGAGCTGCGGAACGCCTACCACAAGGTGCGGGAGGCAAACTGCCGCTCCGGTGCTGCGCCCACGAGGTGCCGGTTCTACAAAGAGCTGGACGCAATACTTAGCGGCGACCCCACCTCCACTGCGAAGGCCACTGTGGATACTTTGGTGGCTCGCATGCCAATTGAGAGTGGACTGAGCCAGGAGGAGGAAATCTTGGATGAGGATGTGCAGGGGGAGGGGCACCCAGAGGATGACTTGGAGGTCAGAGATGCATACAGACAGGCGCTCTTCTCTACCCTGAAGGAGGCAAGCCAGTCACAGCTCTCGGAGCTTGGTGAAGTGCAGACAGGAGAGGAGGCCCCTGGTAAGTGGGTTTGATTTTGGGAATTGCTGAAGCAAGTTGTTGGGGGCAGGAGGGTTGCAGAAAGCAGGCTTGTGTCTGTATGATGCGTGTACCGCCACATGCCTAGTCTGGGCGGGTGAACAGGCTGTTGATTGACTCCCTCACTTCACGGGAATCTGCCTCCGAGATCTCCACAAAACTGTCATGGAGATACTGGGCAATCTGCTGCTGCAGGTTCTTTGGCAGAGCTGCTTTGTTTCTTGCCCCATTAAGGGTAACTTTCCTGTGCCACTCTACCGTCACTGGGGGGGAAGGGAGGGTGGGGCACTGCACTCAACACCCGTCCCTCTGCAGTTTAGCCCTGCTGAAGTACAGTACCCGCTGCACTGTACTCCAAAGGACAAGGTTGCATATGATACCTGGACATACACAAATCTTTAACCATCCCAGGACCCCACCTCCTCCTGGGACCCTCCCTTTCCCCACCCCCCACAGTGCACCTTTCTGGACCAGCATGCGTTAATGTCCGTGAAATGGCCACGGTGATCCACAAGCACCTGGAGAACCATAGAGAAATACCCCTTCCGATTAATATACTCGGTGGCTAGGTGGTCTGGTGCCAGAATTGGAATATGCCTGCCATCTATCGCCCCTCCGCAGCTAGGGAAGCCCATTTGTGAAAAGCCATCCACAATGTCACGTACGTTGTCCAGAATCACGGTTTTTCAGAGCAGGATGCGATTAATGGCCCTGCACGCTTCCGTCAACACGAGTCCAACAGTCGACTTTCCCACTCTGAACTGGTTAGTGACCGATTGGTAGCAGTCTGGAGCAGTCAGCTTGCACAGTGCAATCACCACACGCTTCTCCAATGACAGGGCAGCTCTCGTTCTGGGCCGAGCTCATCACACAGTTCCATAAATGTGGCTTTCCTCATCCGAAAGTTCTGCAGCTCCTGCTAGTCATCCAGACGTGCATGACAATGTGATCCACCACTTAGTGCTTGTTTCCCAAGCCCAAAAGCAGCATTCCACTGTGGCCAGCTCCTCCCTGAATGCCACAAGCAATCTTGTGTAGTAACTACTACGCCTGGCGAGATCAATGTCGCACACCTCTTGCCTTTGTAGCTTAAGGAATAACTCCACTGCCACTCGTGATGTGTTAGTGAGAGCGAGGAGCATGTTGGTCAACAGTGTGGGGTCCGTTCCTGCAGACCGAAGAGGCAGAGTGCGCAGTACACAAACTGTTGAAAGATGATGCCAAATGCGGACGGAAGCACAGGGGTTGCTGGGATGCAAAGCAGTGCATCAAAGGGCATTGGGACAGGACCCAGGCTGCCCCGCGACCCCCTCTGCCTTCCCACAACTCTTAGCGGCAGAAGAAGAGACGCTCTGTGGGATAGCTGCCCAGAGTGCACCGCTCCAAATACCGCTGCGAGTGCCGCAAGTGTGAACACGCTATTGCACAGGCAGCTGACGGTGTGAACACGCAACAGCGGTTTCCCTTCAGCGCTCTGAGCGGCGCCGTAACTTCCGGCACTGTAACTCTGCCAGCGTAGACATACCCCTAGAAATAGTAGAAATTTAAAATCTGGTTTTCCCTGGTTTATTAGAGGAGAAGTGTGAGGTATAAGCTATATTAATTGTGAGTGCTTAACATCATAATTGAAAGGCTAAGGTGTTGAATCTTTAATGTTCTAAATAAAGGAAGCCTTAGTTAATTACTCACTAAAGATAGCTAGGTGTTAACAAAACCAAAGCAAGTTCTAAATAGTCTGACTAAAATCCCTTCCTGGTCTAAGGGTTCTACTTTCACTCTCTTGCTTCTTGTAATGTCATTTACACCAGTGGTTCTCAACCTTTCCAGACTACTGTACCCCTTTCTAGAGTCTGATTTGTCTTGTGTATCCCAAGTTTCATGTCACTTAAACTACTTGCTTACAAAATCAGACCCAAAAATACAAAAGTGTCAAAGCACACTATTACTGAAAGATTGCGTGCTTCTCATTTTTTACTATATAATTATAAAGTAAATCGATTGGAATATAAATACTGTATTTACTTTTCACTGTGATACTTGAAAGTGTTTTTCACTTGTGAGCCTTGTCTGGGATCCCAGGTTGAGAAACACTGATATAGATGAGTACTCCCTGGAAGATCTCTGCATTTCCCCCAGGGGTATGCATACTCTTGATTGAGAACCACTGATTTACGCTACACTAGCCCTCTAGACAGCAGTCTTCGTGCCTGGACAGGACATTTGCATGCCCATGTGGACACCAGAATGTTCTCAAAACAACAATCTCTTTATACAGTGAAAGAGAACAAAGTAAACAAACCCAATCTGTTTTCTTTGAAAGTCACCTTTAGTAACACAACCATACTGAACTGAAACAAATGTTGGCTATTTTGGGTACTTATCTGACCCCCATCACTTAGTGTCTGAGTCCCTGGTAATCTTCAAAGGACTTATCCTAACAGCTCGCCTGTGAAGAAGGCCAGTGCTGTTATCCACATTTTACAGATGGGGAACGGAGGCACAGAGACCTGGGGATTGTCTACACTTGAAACGCTACGGCAGCACAGCCGCAGCGTTACAGATGCGCAGCAGTAGCGCTTCAGTGTAGACACTACCTACACTAACAGGAGGGATTCTCCTGTTGGCATAGATCCTCCACCTCCCAAAGAGGTGGTAGCTAGGTTGATGAAAGAATTCGTCCATTGACCTAGCGCTGCCTATGTGGGGACTTAAGTTGACTTAACTGTGCCACTCGGGTGTCGATTTTTCACATTCCTCAGCGATGTAGCCAAGCCAACCTGACATTCTAGGGTAGACTGGGCAAGTTATCAAGGCCTAATGTGTCAAAGTCTGTAGCAGAGCAGGGAATTGAACCCAGATCTCTCAAGTCCTAGGGCTATTCTCTAACCACTCTGAAGCCTTCCTCTCTGAAGGGCTATGATCTCTGAGAAAATGAGGATTGTATTTTCAAGGGTTTCTGTTCGACAGTGAAGTGTGTGGTTGGTCATGTACAGACGTAAAATATATAATCAAACAGTAACTTCTGTTCTGGCTGGGTACTCTAATCAGTGGTCCACTGACGACGCTATGTACTGTACTCCTGAGGTGAATCGGCTAAATACAGTCTAAAAGAACCATAATCTACTGATTTCAGTTATGTGGTTACATACTATACATAGAGTACCGAAGATCACCTAAACATTGGAAAAACCTTGCATATGCAAGTTGATGGTCGTTTAAGTGCAGTATCTCTTAAATCTCTGCCACAGGATTTACTGGCATGGCTCAGCCTGCTGGGTGACCAAGATGCTGTGTCATTCAGCAATAAGAAGGTTCACGAACCCTCTTGACAAAATCCCTGGGAAAACCCTGATTAAAGGTGCTATAGCCTTAATGAAATCTTACATTGTATCTTTAAAAAATCAAAATGAAATTCTTTGGCCTTAGCAATTTTTTACTATTAATTTTTAAAGCAGCATAAAAATCTCAGGGGATTACATGCGTCTTGAGACCCGGAGTTCATAGTGAGCATACTTTTAATATGCAAGGCTAAGCTAAGAATGGCTAATGCATCAACCAGATGGAGCTATAATTTATTTCTGTCTTGTAGAGTACAAGTTTAGATCCAAGGATTAACACTAATTGTGTATCCATCTGAAGGTTATATATCAGCATAGAGAAACTTGAGTTCTAATTACACCCGCAGGTTCTGGTATTGTGAAATATAATACAAAGTTAACTCACTTACTTAGAAGAAGCCAGTTGCTAATAAACAATCATGTTAGATGCAGCATCAGAAATGAAGGAATTGACTAAGCATTTTCTGTGGTGGTGGGTAGATGCAGGTGATTTGGCTTGTTAATTCAAAGTGAAAATAGTAAAGCTGTCTAAGTTTTGATAACTCAGGGCAGAATGCAGCTCTTCTCCTTTTGCAGAAGGGTTAAAGGTGATAGGTTTAGAACTTCTATGAGGAGTATAAATGCTTTTTAGATGGGGGATGGATTGTCAAATCCAACCCTGTTGTTCAAGTTAAGAAATCAGAAGCTCAACTTAAAAAGCCTCTTCCAGGGTAAACATCTGATAGGTAGCATGTCAAGGGTTTGTAGCAATGCATGGAATTTAAAAGTGTGCTGGTTAAACTTCAGGGCTTTTAATTGTGCTGCTGCTTGGCAGGGAGGGTGCACGTTAAGTAATTGGTTACAGCAGGATTTGTTGTGTTTGGCTGTTGCTGTGCATTGCAGAGTGCCACAACCACTTCCAAAGTGGCTCTGTCTTACTGAGGGCTACACCTTGTTGTGTCTGTTGTGATTAATAAAACTGCCATTTGCAAACCCTATTAGGAAAAAGGATTACTTTTTTGAAAAGTATCCTTATGCTGCTATTAAAAAGAATAGAAGTGAACAGGTTAAATAGTTCAGTTTTTATCCACTTTCCTTATTTCTTCTAGTTTTCCCTGTGTCTCTTGATGAAGGTAGTTTCTCTATCCTACCTCCCCTGCTTCTTGACAGTTTCTCCCCCCCCACCCCCAGGGCGTTTGGTTTCCCTCTTGCTTGGGAGGTTTGCAAATTGGACAGGAAAGAATGAATGGGAGTTGGAATGAAATTGTTCTAATTGTAAGCTAGTCACAGGGGTTCTCACGATAAATTTTTTGGTGGCCTCAGAGTGGCCACCAACTCTTGCTGGTGGCCGCTCTGACAAATTTTCTTAAAATACTTAATTAACTTTAGGAAAAACAAACAAATCTGCACATATACATGCCCAAATCATTGTAATTCATTTCTGAAGGGTTTTTGCACACTCAATAATAAAAATAATGTACAGTTGTGTTTTGGTGTCCCTGGCCCCTGCTCCTTCCTCGGCCGCCCCCATTCCCCCAACTCAATTGCTTCCCCCCTCCCATTGCCCCGAGCTCCCTTCTGCAGCTTTGCACCCCGGGCTCAACCCTCTCTTTGCCTCTTGACCACAGCACCCAGTAAGGCTGGCTTTGCTGAAGTCCAGAGCAGGAGCTGGGAGGGAGAGAGGGGCTGAAGTTTGGAGCTCCGACACGCCAAGGGGCTGAAGCCCAGAGCCCACTGCCAGAGCCCTACGGCTGAAGCCGGGCAGGGGGGCTGAAGCCCGCCCCCAAAGCCTCGCAGCTGAAGATTGTGGGGTGGGAGGTGGTGGTGGGGGGTCACTGAAGCCCTCCCTCGGAGCCCCTAGGTGCTGCAGGGAGGAGCTGCTGCTTTGCCCTCTCCCCCATCTCTGCTCAGGAGGCTGTCATGGCTTCAGGAAAGACCCCTGATGGCCTCATCTGAGAAACGCTGAACTAGACCAAAGATACAAGTACGACTTCATGCAAGGCAAAATGCTTCCCATTTGTGCTGCAATGAATGTACTCTTAGACTCTGTATCAAAAAGCCTTTATAAATACCATTGTTCTCATGCTGAAGGTAGTCAGCTTGTCATTCTGTTTATGCTGGAACTACAATACTGTAGCTCTGGAAGTTTGCAACCCCCTGCATAAGCAAGACTCTAATGAGAAGTGAAATTACACTGTAACTATCAGATCAGTTTTTCTCACCAGGCTTATCTGTGAGAGGCTGACTCCTTTACAGTGAATGGTGCTCCTTTGACATGTCCACGGTAGAAACATCCACTTCAAATCACATCTTAAAGCTTTTATTTATTTATTTATTTATTTATTTATTTTTTGAAACTTTCTTCTGTATAAGAAAAGGAGTACTTGTGGCACCTTAGAGACTAACAAATTTATTTGCGCATAAGCTTTTGTGAGCTACAGAGCTGTAGCTCACAAAAGCTTATGCTCAAATAAATTTGTTAGTCTCTAAGGTGCCACAAGTCCTCCTTTTCTTTTTGCGAAAACAGACTAACATGGCTGCTACTCTGAATTCTGTATAAGAGGCATCCTGTGGCTTCTGAATACTGCATCTCCTATCCCACTTTCTGTGTTTGTTCTATAGATGTATGATCACAGAATTCATGGTGGAAGCATGCTTTTGTTCATTCTCCTCTTGACTTTGTAGTGAGTAACAAGAGTAGAACAGGAGCAGAGACTGATTCTACTGAGATTACAGAACTAGAAGTTGTAGGAATATTCTTTGGATCCAGTATAAAACACCTTTTACTATAAAGAGGTTGTAGATGCATCTTCTGGTGCACCTGAGATAAGGGGCTGCTTTCATCAGATGAGTTTGTCATTCTGAAGAAAATAATAATTAGTGCTGTCAAGTGATTTAAAAAATGAATTGTGATTAAACAATAATAGAATATCATTTATTTAAATATTTTTGGATGTTTTCTACACTTTCAAATATATTTCAATTATAACAAAATACAAAGTGTACAGTGCTCACTTTATATTTTTTATTACAAATATTTGCGCTGTAAAAAACAAAAGAAATAGTATTTTTCAATTCACTGTAGTGCAATCTCTTTATCATGAAAGTTGAACTTAAAAATGCAGAATTATGTACAAAAAAGTAACTGCATTCAAAAATAAAACAATGTAAAACTTTAGCGCCTACAAGTCCACTCAGTCCTATTTCTTCAGCCAATCGCTCAGACAGATAAGTTTGTTCACATTTTTAGGAGATAATGCTGCCCACTTCTTGTTCACAATGTCACCTAAAAGTGAGAAAAGGTGTTCTCATGGCACTGTTGTAGTCGGTGTCGCAAGATATTTACATGCCAGATGTGCTAAAGATTCATGTCCCTTCATGCTTCAACCACCATTCCAGGGGACATGCGTCCATACTGATGACAGGTTCTGCTCGATAACAGTCCAAAGCAATGCGGACCGACACATGTTCATTTTCATCATCTGAGTCAGATGCCACCAGCAGAAGGTTGATTTTCTTTTTTGGTGGTTCGGGTTCTGTAATTTCCACATCTGAGTGGTGCTCTTTTAAGACATCTGAAAGCATGCTCAACACCTCGTCCCTCTCAGATTTTGGAAGGTACTTCAGATTCTTAAACCTTGGGTCAAGTGCTGTAGCTATCTTTAGAAATCTCACATTAGTACCTTCTTTGCATTTTGTCAAATCTGCAGTGAAAGTGTTCTTAAAATGAACAACGTGCTGCTGAGTCATCATCTGAGACTACTGTAACATGAAATATATGGCAGAATGTGGATAAAATAGAGCCGGAGACATACAATTCTCTCCCAAGGAGTTCAGTCACAAATTTAATTAACACATTAGTTTTTAACGAGAATCATCAGCATGGAAGCATATCCTCTGGAATGGTGGCTGAAGCATGAAGGGGCGTACAAATGTTTAATATATATGTGGCATGTAAATACCTTGCAATGCCAGTTACAAAAGTCCCATTTGAATGTCTGTTCTCACTTTCTGGTGACATTGTAAATAAGACATGGACAGCATTATCTCCTGTAAATGTAAACAGACTTGTTTGTCTTAGTGATTGACTGAATGAGAAGTAGGACTGAGTGGACTTGATGGCTCTAAAGTTTTGTGTTTTGTTTTTGAGTGCAGTTATGCAACAAAAAATCTACATTTGTAAGTTGCACTTGCACGATAGAGATTTCACTACAGTACTTGTATGAGGTGAATTGAAAAATACTGTTTCTTTTGTTTATCATTTTTACAGTGCAAATATTTGTAATAAATATAAAGTGAGCAGTGTACAGTTTGTATTCTGTTGTAATTGAAATCAATATTTGAAAATGTAGAAGAAAATCCAGAAATATTTAATAAATTTTAATTGGTATTCTATTGTCTATTATCCCTTCCTTAGGTCCCGGGGGCTTTAGTGTCAGTCTCCGTACCCAATTTTCTTTAGGGACACTGGTTTTCCTTCAGCCTCACCCAAAATTCCTGTCTAAAAGTGGTTTCTCATTTTTCACATTATTCAAGCAATATATTTGATGACTTTCTTTCCAAAGGCTCATTCGAGTAAAGGGGAAGAAAAGCTCAGCACTCTAGATGTTAGAAGAGCTTTGGCTTATTATCTGGATCAGACTAGGCCTTTCAGATCTTCATTTGAGTGCTTCGTTGCAGGTTCAGACAGTAAAGGGTCAACCAGAGGATCTCTTCCTTGATTTCTAGTTGTTGTCCTTTGTGCTACTGATTGTCTGTCTGATATTGCACTGCCAAGTAAAGAGGTGGCTCAGGCTACTTTCACAGCCTTCCTGGCTCGTGTACCCATACTGGACATTTGTAGGGCAGCAACCTGGTCGTCAGTCCATATGTTTGCCCCTCACTATACCATTTCTCATCAATCTAGAGCTGTTGCCAGATTTGGACAAGTGGTTCTACAGTCCCTGTTCAGGTAGATTCCAAGCCCACCTCCAGTTTGAAATGTTTGTGAGTCACCTACAGTGGAATAAACATGTGCAATCACTCAAATGAAAAATGTTTACCTACCTTTCCATAACTGTTGTTCTCGGAGATGTGTTGCATGTGTCTTTTCCATGACACCCCCTCCTTCCCCTCTCTACCAGAGTCTTTCCAGTAGGAAGGAACCCAGAGGAGTCAGGGGCAGCTTGGCCCTTTATATCTGGGGTGCAGTGGTGTGAGGCACCAGAGAGTGCTCATGCTACCCCAACAGGTACTGCTGAGGGACACCTCTCCGACAGCTGTGTATGAGGTGCACACTCGCCTACAGTGGTATGGGTATGTACAACATATCTTGAAGAACAACAGTTACGGAAAAGTAGGTAACTGTGTTTTTAAAACACTTGGAGGTTTATGCAACTGAAACTGAATTTCCAAGCTGTTTTGCTGTAATCGCTCATGACACTTTAATTTGATCATTGGGATTCTGAAAATATAGTCTACTGTACAAGCAGAATAAAGCTTTGGGAGAACAAACTTATCAGAAGGAGTTTCACTGCAAAGACCAGAACATGTCGGTTAACTCAGATAGGAGCTAGTTTTATCAGATACATATTCCTCATTACAAAACTGCCATAATGACATATTGACGGCTTCTTTGGAAATTTGAAGCTTTTATATACATGTATCCTCTACTGACCCATTGTTCTGTTTAAAAATGGGTCTATTCTTGTGTTTACTCAGGAGCTCTGGTATTCAGCTGTGGTGGCTCACATCTTCCCTAGTGGAGAGCCACAAAATCATTGCTAGGCCATTACATTATGACACTGCACCAGTTTGGCTCAGCTTCATTTCACATTGATGCAACATCACATCAAGATCTTGGAGTGTGGTTTTTGTGGCTCTCTGCAGCTCCTTTCAACGCTGTCTTGTCCACTGTTCCAACATCTTTCCTGACTACTGAGAGGGATCTTTGCAGTGTTCATTTCCTTAGTGCATTTAGGTCCACTCCACCTGACTGTCTTGTGTTGAATATGGAGAGGTATGTGGGGCAAGGGCTGCAATGAATGACAGTCAATTCATGTTGCTTGAGTCCAGACAGTGTTGTGAGTTTGAGAGTCCCGAAGGAGTTGTATATTGGTGATGGAGAAGACTGGTATGGTTCTGAAGGAGCGTTCTTAGTAGTTGGATATTGTGAACTGTGTAATTACTGTAATAATGTACTGTAATCAATTTAATTACACTTGTGAAAAATCTGCATAATTAAACATTTATTTCAGGGATTAGGCTCTTGTGTAAATGTTCAATATTGACTCTGGCTGAGGAAAACATCAAATTCATTTTTTCAAGAGAACTAATTTGGCTCACTCACTAACACAAGAAGCTGGTCGTATAGCGTAACTATAGCTACATTGTAGTTAAAACTGAAGCTAGTTTTCTGTTGTAAGCCCAACTTTAAAACCCCCACACTTTTTTCCGGAAAGAGACAAACCTTCCTGAAATTCCCCACGCTGCATCTCATGCGAGGCTCGACTTTGTCTGGGAAGCTGGATTAAAAATTAGAGCGTTTTAATTTATGGTGTCTTGAAAAATTGTCCTAACTTTCATGATTTACTTATTTATTTTGATATGGTGATACCCTAATTATTGGGTGAACTCTTTTTATAAAATATGTAACTCACTTCCTGTTATGGGTGAGGCCTTGTGTGTGGTGACGTAGCATCAAGAGAGGTGGTCTTTCAGATAAGTAGGTCCTAGCCCCCACAGGGCTTTATAGAAAAGTCAGCAAGTAAATTCTACCTGGTTAGGGTTGCCAACTTCCTAATTGCACAAAACCGAACACCCCTGCCCTGCCCCTTCTCTGTGGCCCCACCCCTGCTCGCTCCATCCCCACTCCCTCCGTTGCTTGCTGTCCCCCACCCTCCATTTGGTTTCACCAGGCTGGGGCAGGGGGTTGGTGTGTAGGAGGAGGATGCGGGATCTGGGCTGGGTCAGGGAGTTGAGGTACGGCGGGTGGGGTGTGGTCTCTGGGCTGGGGCTGGGAATGAGGGGTTTGGGGTTGTCAAGGTTCCTTCCCCACTCTGAACTCTAGGGTACAGATGTGGGGACCTGCATGAAAACCTCGTAAGCTTACTTTTACCAGCTTAGGTTAAAACTTCCCCAGGGTACAAACTATTTTACCCTTTGCCCTTGGACTTCCACTGCCACCACCAAACATTTATCTGGGTTTATTTTTATTAGGAAAGCGTTGTTTGGAAATGTCTTTCCCCCCCAAAATCCTCCCAACCCTTGCACCCCACTTCCTGGGGAAGGTTTGGTAAAAATCCTCACCAATTTGCATAGGTGACCACAGACCCAAACGCTTGGATCTTAAGAACAATGAAAAAGCATTCAGTTTCTGAGAAGAAGGATTTTAATAGAAGTAAAAAGTAAAAAAGAATCACCTCTGTAAAATCAGGATGGTAAATACCTTACTAGGTAATTAGATTCAAAACATAGAGAATCCCTCTAGGCAAAACCTTAAGTTACAAAAAGACACACAGACAGGAATATTCATTCTGTTCAGCACAGCTTAATTCCTCAGCCATTTAAAGAAATCATAATCTAACGCATATCTAGCTAGATTACTTACTAAATTCTAAGACTCCATTCCTGTTCTGTCCCCGGCAAAAGCATCACCCAGACACAGACCCTTTGTTTTTTCTCCCTCCTTCCAGCTTTTGAAAGTATCTTGTCTCCTCATTGGTCATTTTTGGTCAGGTGCCAGCGAGGTTATCCTAGCTTCTTAACCCTTTACAGGTGAAAGGATTTTTCCTCTGGCCAGGAGGGATTTTAAAGATATTTACCCTTCCCTTTATATTTATGACAGGGGTGTGCAGGAGGGGGCTCAGGGGCTGGGGCATGGTGTTGGGGGGTGTGGGCTCTGGGAGGGAGTTAGGGTGCAGGAGGGGATTCCAGGCTGGGGCAGGGGTTTGGGATGTGGAAGGGGTTGGTGTGCGTGGTCCTGGCGGTGCTTACTGCGGCTCCCAGGAATCGGCCCGCCAGGTCCCGGCAGTGCAGCCCTTAGGTGCATGGATGGCCAGGGAGGTGCCATGTGCTGCTCCTGTGGCTGCAGGTGCTGCCCCCTCAGCTCCCATTGGTTGTGGTTCCCAGCCAATGGGAGCTGCAGAGCTGGCACTAGGGGTAGGGGCAGCGCGTGGAGCCTCCCTGGCCACCCTTGTGCCTAGGGGCCGCAAGGACCTGGCAGCTGCTTCTGGGAGCCACATGGAGCTAGGACAGGCAGGGTGCCTGCCTTAGCCCCGGACCCCCACTGCGCCACAGACTGGACTTGTAATGGCTGCCGACCGGAGCTCCCAGGGTCCCTTTTCGACTGGGTGTTCTGGTCTAAAACCCGACGCCTGGCGACCCTCTAGGTCGTAGTGAATAGGGAGCCAGTGTAGATCCAGAAGCACTGGGGTCACATGCTCCTGGGAGGAGGTACAGTGTAACAAAGGCGCTGCCAAATTCTGCACCAGCTTCATTGCTCAGCCTCTTAAAATCATCAAAATGGCTCTGCCTACAAACTCAGGTTATTTTCTATTGCCCTTGCTGACAAGAAATTCTTATTTCTTTGGAGGGAACGTTTAGAAGAATTATCAGCTTGTACCCCAGACCAAGTGCAGCAGGGAAAGGATTAATGGGCTTCTTAAAGAGGGATTATAAGTGAATCCCTGTACTGAGACTGTGGTGGAAAAATGCTCCATGCGGTTTGCCTTAAAGTGTCCAGATGTAGAAGTGGTCCTTTGCTTTCCTCTCCTTTTAATCTATGGCTGTAGCCAGCACAGAATTCTTACCCAGCAGTGTGTGCGTGTGTGTGAGAGAGAGAATATGACCTGTTACTGACTCCACATACAAAGAAAATAAAATTTCCTGGTAACTTGTTAGGGTTTTTGCATATATTTTAACAAAATTTAGGGGGCACCATTTATGGGTGAATGGGGTGGCTAGAGAGGTGATAATATATATTATTATATTGCTGTAGAAACAGGCTGGATTCCTTGGCTGTTCATCTCTACATATTCTGATAATCAGGTGTAGGTTTTGTTGTAAAGGGCGTGATAGTGTGTTAGCTGGACTCCATTAAAGCGCACACTTCCAACCTTAATTATTTTTAAACGAAGTTCAAAGTTAATGAATTTGTAGTTGCATATTTTCAGGTGGAATTCTAGCTTCATTTTTTGAATGATTATAACTTTGATTTTTATAGGTGGATTCTTTTCTTTGGGCTTGTCTACTCGGGGATGCTAAGGAAGGTTAATCCAAACTAACTAAAGTTGTGAATTAAAAGTGGATTAGTTAAATTGCATTAAACCCTCGTGTGGACATTCTCATTCAAAAACAAAGTGGCCTTGATTCAATTTAGTTTAATTGGCCTGTGTACACTTGGTCACTAAAAGTTACCTAGGGCGCTTTAATGTAATACTGATTCAAACACAATATGTTAAAATGCACCGGCAGGGTCTACACAGACCAATTAATGTGAAGCATGCTAGTTTGCTTTGGCAATCACATTCACAGAGAGTGAATTATCCCACGCTGTAGACAAGCCCTTGGAAACTAATAGTCTAAAGCAGGTTGAAGTCAGGAAAATTAAAATCTGTACAGAAGTCCAACTCTGTTCAACTTTCTAACAAAGTACATCCATAGTGTCCAATCTAAAAATAAAATTAGATTGTGAAGTCTGGGCCTAAAATTATATTTATGGCTTTATTTTGATGTGTGGATGCTTGCATGTATGTTCCCTTGCATTTCTGCTTTGCTTATGTACTCCAGTGTCAATGTGCTTGTATGGTAGTGCAATGAACTCCCATAGAATTCTCTTGCCGCCTTTTACGCTTCAACTCAGAAGATCAATGTTGTTACATGTTTCACAGTTCATGGCAATTGCATCTGTTTCCCCTCAGCGCTTCAGCAAGGGCACCCATTCTCAGGCCTCCTGCTTCCCCGCCGTCACCTCTGTTGGGTGGAGACATGCAACTCTCTCCCTTCTGACGGGGATGTTTCCAGGCTGAACAGTTCCATGTCTTCACTGTGTTATTCCCAGCAGATACAGTCTGCCCAAGCATACCTGGTTGCTTTTTATTCAGAGACAGTTAACAGTGTGACTGCCTACAATTATAGATACCACACAGTTCTTCTTATGCAAGCCCATTTTATGAAAGTAAAAGCACTACAGGGAAAACATGAAAAGCAGTAAGAGAACCTACACACATGCTAATAAGCTCACTAGGGTTCCCTCAGTCCTAACCCAGGCTGTAGTAGGAGCAGTGCTTCCAAATCCCACCATGTGGGATTCCTTGTTATTTCAAGTTCATCACATCTTCAGCTCAGAACACACAGTTTTTTGGGGCCTCAGGAGTCCTTCTGACCCTTCCCTAAGGATTGGGGCCCTCAGATGGCCCTGAGCCTGTTTAAAACCAGGATATTTACCCAACAAGTCCTTTCTTTGTCTGGGGAAAGATTCAGGACATTCTTCAAGGTAGGCCAAGATTTAGGCCTTTGTTTCGCTCTCCTTCCTCTTACCTTCAGCTCTCTTCTAAGGTTATATCCTATATCTGGCTATATAATAGGCTGAAGTTTGATTTCTTGGCTCAATTAAAACTTCATAAACGTGGTTTAACTTTTTGCAAAAGGTTTGGATTGAGGGGTGACACGGTCACCCATTACCCTGTATTTATTGATTCTTGCTGGACAGCCTTTGAAGTGTTTTTGTGATCTGTTTTTTGGCCTTTAAAATATGTAAATTTCTTGACAATCAGGTGGTGGTGGGGAACCTCCCCGCTGCCAAACGAATGGACCCTAGTGTTCTAAACTGCAAAGCTTTCCTGTACATACTAAGAACCCCTGAGAGGTGATTTGTCCAAGGATAACTGATTCCCGAAATTGTTATTTGTGTAGATTTTCAGGTTTGCACTTAAGAAGTAACTATTAGTTTTGATGTAGCACCCTTAGAAGTAATTATCTATCAAATATAGTAGTAGTTAAGGAATCTGGGGGAAAAAAACCTGACCTGAAACTAATTCTTGTTCTTCTTCTTTTTTGTCCTTAGATATTATTTTTTTTCTTTCTTTCTAGGAAGTAGTTAAGAAAAAGCACAATGGAGTTTTATGAGTCTACCTATTTTATCATCCTCATTCCTTCAGTGGTTATTACGGTCATCTTCCTCTTCTTCTGGCTTTTCATGAAAGAAACATTATACGATGAAGTCCTTGCAAAACAGAAAAGGGACCAAAAGTTTCTGCCTTCTAAGGTGGATAAAAAGAAAATGGAGAAGAAAAAGAACAAGAGGAAAGATGCTCAGAATGGGAACCTCCACGAGTCGGATTCTGAGAGCACACCTCGGGAGTTTAAACTGTCTGATGCCCTGATTGCAGATGACGAGCATGTACTTCCTGTTCCCTTGGGTCTGACTGAAGCTTCGAGCAGCGTTAGAGAACGGAAGAAGAAGGAGAAGAAACATAAGACTGTGCAAGAGGAGCATGTATCTAAGGAATCAGAAGGAGCCAAGCCTGCAGGCAAGAAAATTGAACCAGTCCCTGTTACGAAACAGCCCACTCCACCCTCTGAAGCAGCAGGATCGAAGAAGAAACCTGGGCAGAAGAAGCAGAAAAATGGAATCGGTATCTCATGTTACATATATTACTTGCATGCCAAAACTGTGTTCTGCTTATTGCAAGGCAATGTAGTATTTAGTTATCAGAACTGTTCTACTAGTTCTGCATTGGGCAAAAGTTCACTTCTCGTTTTTAAGGGTTTTTTGCTTTTTCCATATTTCATCTGGCGGTGATGCCTTCCCTTCCCTTCCCCCCCCCCCCCAATCCCGTATTTATTTACCTCTACCAAAATTGGTGAGGTAATCTCCTAATTATCTCCTAATTCTGTTTTGTTCTATCGTTTGGCTAAATTGGTCTTAAGCTATTAAAGGCTTGATTACCTCAAAGACTGTAGAAAAATGTTCGCTAGACACTCTCTGGCATCCTGCTATCTCAAAATGAGACCCTAGGACATGAGAGAGACAAGATGGGTGAGGTAATATTTTTTTATTGGACCAACTCACCCACCTTGTCTCGCTCGTATTCAGGGATCAACATGGCTACAACATTATTGCAAACCCTAGCACCTAGCAGTTGCTCTGAGAGTGGGCATACATAAAGCCCCGAATCCTATGGCAATTAATTTTGCTTTAAGTTACCAGGATCTTTCTATAAGTTGGTTACTGCAAAGTCTGATACCTATGATAAGAACTCTTTCCACTGGGTAACTATCTTGGAACTGTAAGAAGTAGAAAATTTTAAATAAAATGCTCCCTGCAGCTAGAAAAGAAACTGGTACAGCCATTATAGCCAACCTCCGTTACTAGAGTGTAGATCCTTCCTGCAGAAGGCAAGGACGCTGCCTGATCATAGACTGATTTATTGGCTTCTTTTTTATCCATATTATTGAGGTAGCAAAAGCTAGTATGTTAAATGTGTTAACGACAATTGCTTAAACATGAACAATGGTTTAAAAATATTCCAACTCTTAAAAGAATTCAAAAACAATTGGAGGTCTTGGCCTTTTTATATGCGGCTGTATGTAACCTGTTAGACACAGAGAGTGAAAAAAAATGACATAGTTGGTTTGTGGTTTAGAATAGAAAAGCAGATGTACAAAATCCTATAGTGTGGGTATTCAGATCTTTTCAGAAACTGTCTTTGTGGGCCTGGCTATGAAATGTGGTTTGAAAAGACTGTTTTGAGGGCAACCACAACTAACTTTTATCCTTGCATTATAGAAACTGCCATAACCCTATTGTGTGTTCCAGCTCTGATGGGAAGATCATGTAGAATATTCTCTCCAAAAAGAGAGCTGAATGTCTATTATAAGCAACTTTAAAGGGAATAGTTCCATAATACATGGGACATTATTTTTTGCTTCTCACAGTTCCAGTATTTGTTGAGTGGGGAGAGGTCAATTGTTTAAGGGGGTGGCCGGAATATGTTGCTGAAAATGAGAAGTTAACTTTTGTAACAAAAAGACCACCAATTTTGCTTTTGTGCCGCAACGCATCTTGATTGGAATTGTTAAAACTAGAGAATGCCAATTGCCATTTGTTTCAGTCTTTGGTTTCACTGCTCTGTGTTCTGCTTGCATGTATAATTCCCAGCATTGTTGCTGCTGCTAAGTTTGCTTACAACCCTGTATTGTCCTTGGGTTTAACTTAGCTTTATTACATATGCATGCAGAACTTTAAATTCTGATTAAAGTGTAGGCGAGAGCATCTTCAGTCTGGAATGACTTCGCTGCTTATTGCAGTTTCACTATTTAAATGTAGTTCTTTGTAAATAGAGAAGTGAATGTCTCTCTCATATCCCTTTTGTAGATGACCAGGATTCAAAGAGTGAGTCATTTATGTCTCCTACCAAAAAACAAGACCCACTGCTGTTCCAGCATGAGATAAAACAAGAAAGTGGATCAGGAAAGAAGAAAGTTTCTACAAAGAAACAAAAAATTGACACTGGTGAGATAACAGTACAGAATATTTCTTAGTTCAAATATCATTAACTGGGTATTATGTAAATAGGCGTACACTTGAGTAGCACAACCAATTTACATCCCCTAAGATTGGTAAAGGAGTAGCTTTTCTAATCAAAAAGTAGAAATTTTAGAGGGCAGAGACCTTTTAATTTCCTTAAAAGAAAAGAAAGAATTATTCGAAATGGGGTATTGTTTTAGGCTTAAAAGCTACCTTGCTTTAGGCAAAAGTCATTAGAAAGTCATCAAATTTCAATTACCCCAAGCCTTCTATTCATCCTTTCTGATAATACGATGTCTCAAGGGAACATGGAGTGAAATTGAAAAGAGACATATTTAAAACTAATAAAACTGACTAATTTTTCTTTTACACAACACACAAGCCAATGGTACTCGTTACCGCCCAATGACACTGAGACTGAGGTGGTTGGTTAGGATTCAGTAAAGAACTTTGTAGGGTTGGGAACATCCACAGTTATGTTACGGATAATAAACCCTCATGTTTCGGAGAGTAAGCTGATCATGAACTGGTCCAGGCTGTCATCACTCTGCATTTGAATTCCTGTAACATCTTTTCTCTGGCCTTGACGAGTACTTTGTTGCCCTGCTCATATCCATTCCAAAGGCTGCTGCAAGATCATATTCCTAGCCCACGCTTTGACTGTGTCACCCATCTCTTTGGCTCTCCCTTCGCTTTTGCTATCACATCAAACCTAAGCTGCTTGTCTTCATTTTCAAGGCCCTTCATGGCGTATCCTCGCCCTATCCTCTCTCATTTGCTATTGAGATGTCTGTTCCTGCCTCCAATCAGCCCCATTATGCCAGCCTCCATCACCCACTTGTTAAATTTTAGAACAAGCAGTTTCCTGCTTCCCCCTCACACTTGGGAGAAGTTCCCTGCAAACATCTGCAAAACCATTCTCCTTCTCCAAAAATTCCATGATGCCTTCAGAAAGCGTGACAATCCTTAGACTGTTGGTGCGCTGAGAGAGACCACTGCCAATCATGCTGACCAATATTTTCTTGTTTCCTCGGACTTCCCTGTCTCTCTTTATCCATCTGCCTCTTGTTCTGTTTGCACAGTGCCTAGCACAGTGGTTCTTGACTGGGGCTTCTAGTTGCTGTGGTAAAACAAATAATTTAATAATAAAAATAGCTGCGTCATGAGAGAACTTCCTCAGAGGTATCTTACTGCATAGTTGTCCATAAGGGAATTTCTTGCATGTTCCTCTGATGAATATGGGGCTAGTCACTATCGGACAGGTAGTGATCCTGTATGGCATTTTCTTTCTTCAGTCTGTTTCAGCCAGAGTGCTAACATTTCTTGGACCATAGACCTGGCC